>NW_007258090.1:445537-689082 GCF_000164805.1 Carlito syrichta | reverse complement strand
TCATTTAAGTAAACTTATAGATTATAGTATAATGTTAAGTTGATAATATTAATCATTAAAAATATTAGGAGTCAGTAAACTTGGATTTGACTTAGAAAAGTTTTTGTATTAATCAGGGTTTAGAACAAAGAGTATAATATGAATGATTTATTGAACATTATGGAAAACACTTTGAACAATCTGTATTGAAATTGTGCACCTGTGACCTTAATGTACGTTTTGTGAAGCATGACAGGCATCATGGAATTCGAATTGTTTGCTTGGAACTTGCAAATCTCGTGATGGTCTTGTGATGCATAGTTTGTAAAGCGTGATATGCATGGAACTTGTATGCTCCCAGCAAGTGATTATCACACTGCTGGAGGGTATAGAAAATGGTATATAAGTTGGAAAATGTTTGGATAAAATTGACTTCAGTCCTGATCAGACTGTTCCCAGAAGAACTGCCTCCGAGTGGTCTCTTCTCGCCGTCCAGATTCTCTGGTGCGGGTCCTAACCCTCCCTCCTCAGTCAGAGCCGGTACTCCGACAGGGGCCTATTCCCAGACTGGCTAGAAAGCAGCTGCCTGCAAGGGTTGAGTTCCAGGGATATGATGGCTAGGGCTTCTCAGAGCTTTCTTTTTCTTGCACCACTCTCTGTGGGCTTCAACAGAGCATGGCCTTGGGTAAGCCAGTCTCCTGTGAGGGACTGGAGTCACACATGGTTCAAGGGGCTCTCCAAGCCTGTGGCAGGAGTACAACAAAACTCTTGAATTCCCTTCACTCACCTACTCCACTGTGTCCAGAGGCTGCCAGTGATCTGTGTCATGAATCAGAGGAGAGTCTGACTAGTTCCAGTCCAGGTAGCTTGATTTTTCTCTTCTTCGCACAAAGTCATTATTATCACTTCTTTGATGAATTGTGGGGAGTACTGCCAGTCCAGTTCCTCACTGGGTGCTGAGGAAACTCTCTGTCTTGGTTTGCTCCATAGGAGAAACACACATTAGCTGCCTCATGTTGGCCATCTTAATTTTCTCTCTCATCCAAACATTTTGTCCCAGTGATAAATACTCTTTCCAGTGGTCCCTCAAACTACCACTGACCCTTACTCTACATTAATCCTCATATATTCCATTCATCTAGCTAAAAATTCTACTCACTGTTTTTCAAACTCACAGTGACTACAACTGTAGACTATTTGTTTTTTCTACCTCTGAGATTGCTTATACTTTCTTCTTCATCAGGAATGCCTTTTATACTTCTGTCTTCTTGAAAAGATTCAAGACCAAATTAAAATGCCATTGCCCTATGAAATTCCCTCTATCCTACTCAGGAATAATCTCTTCCTCCTATAAATTGGAACTTGCTTTTACTCTTTTTGAGGTAGTTCTCAAACACACTATTTTCTAACTTTCTCCACGTATTTATCTTATATTGTAAGTTCTAATCCTTTAGACAAGGCCTGCTTCACATTCAGCTTTGGCTTTTCTACAGAGCCTTACATGTGCTTTTCTTCTAGAGAGTGTTTAGCAAAAGACATGACTCATAAGCAAAGTAAGGAAAGGAAATTCTTCAAGTTCCAAGGTGTGGGGGGAAAAGTTCAAATTTAGATGTTGGATGCTAAGATGATTATTTAAGCAAAGCTGATAAACATGAGAAAAGGTAAATGCCATTGAGTGTAGATCAAAGGGATGTAAGTTCAGGATTCCACACTTGATACAGACCTTGAGCATAGTCTTATTTACTGGAGTAAAGAGGAAAACTAAAAAGCTCTTTAAGAAATATGTTATGCTTTTTAATGTTTAAAATGTCATTTCTAAATTATTTCAAAGATATCCAAAGTCCAAGTCTTAGAGTGAGAAAGACTATAGCATTAGATACTAAGTTAGAAATCAAGCCTGAAAATGTGGACTAGAGTGTCCTCTTATAAGTCAGAAGGCTAAATTTCCGAATTTCAGACTTTTGGGTCTGTAATGTAGTAATAACTTTGCCTTTTCCCTGGAAAACCCATTCTTGAATATCTAGCATCTTCCTGGATTCCTTTTCTCTTCTCCCTCCAACCCATGGCCCCCCCCACACACTTTTTAGGCAATTATTTTGTACCATATCTGTTGAAAATTATATGAACCTGCAGGGTTTTCTTTCCTTCTTTCTTTCTTTCTTTCTTTCTTTCTTTCTTTCTTTCTTTCTTTCTTTCTTTCCTTCCTTTTTTGATACTCAACAAATGTTTACTTTATTAAGTGGACCGAGGTATACTTTAAATTTAGTATATTTTAATTTTTCTCTACATACTAAAATAGCTAAGCAAGGGTAGGTACATGCCAGTCTTTTTCTTTTATATACAATAGACAAAAAGTGTTGGGAGGCTAGACACCAATCAGTTATTATTTTTCCTGGTACCAGGTCATCAGACTGCTGAGTTCCTTCAAACTATTAAAGCACAGCATTACAATGCTGCGTAATTTGTTCAAAGTCACAGGATAAGATGCAAAGTTTTCGATTCATTTTACAAAACAAGCAAAACTTTGTAACAAAATCCTGCAGGAAAAAAGTAGACTAATCTCTTTATAAACAGCATTTTAACAGTATATTAATCTAACAAAATCAAGATACAAAACCTAAATCCTAAAGTTACACCATTTCTACGTAAATACGACCCTCGCCCCGCCTATACTACTTACGAATCCAGACAGGAGCTTCCATACCCACGGGACCCTCATCAGCGATGGATACCGACTTATACTGGCCTCAGCTCTGGTCCTGTGGGCCTCATCTGCCAGAGTTTCACGGCGCTGCGCTGGCCAGGGCTGGGTTCTTTCTTATGAAACTTGCCCACGAACTGGAGGAGGTTCATCTTGGTGATTTCCAGGTTGCTTCGGGGACCCCAAGATAATTCATGCTCCGGTGGATTGGTGTGGAGCACCGTCTCTAGCACCACCTCTGATTGATATCGCTGCTACAAAATCTTCCACACTCACCCTCTGCGGGGACCCAAAGAGGAAGTGATACTTTGAGGGCCTCATTCCCAACCGTCGCAGCATCTCCCAGACTTGGGCCTCCCTGGCACTATTGCCTTTCATGTAAATGAAGCCCAAGATCGCCACTAGAGACCCAATCGGGGACCAGGTCCTCCCAGATCCTCCTCCTCCTCGGGAGGTTTTACGTTGTTGACCAGGATGTCAGTGCGGTGCTTGCGGTCAAACTGTTTCAGCCAAAGACATGCCACAGATGCTCTGCGGCTCTTGCGAACATCTCCGGGATCGGACGCTGGGAGTCTCTCCAGAACGCATTTCGCCATCTCGGAGCGTGTGATGGAACTCTTCTTGTCTCTCGCCAGCAGGAACTGCACCCATTCCGCCACCGTCCGATTCCGGCGGCGGCGGGCCCGGCGCCGAGCCACGGCCCTCCCGCCTTTCAGAGTGACGGCGGGCCCCCTCCTCCCTCGCGGTGCCAAGGTCCTCCCTTGGGACTCTCCTGTAGGAGGAGGCTCCGGGCCTGGGTCTCCCCTCACGGCCGCCATCCTTCCCCCCTCGGCCTGAGGGGCAGGGAGACCCCTGCTCTCGGGCTTCTGCGACAGGTTTTCGGGCAGCGGGTGCAGAGTGTGTACACGGGCCGAGGGGTGTGCGAGCCACTGCGCAAACCCCGGGCGAGGGGTTGGACAGCGGCTCGGGCGACGGGAGAAGGACAAGCAGCGGTGGTAGACAGGGCTTGGCGGAGGCGGGGCGGCACCGCACAGGAACCGGTTCCGCTCACCTGCAGGATTTTCTGATGAGAATCTAGCAGATGCAAGTCTAAATGGCATTTATATTTCACCTCTCATAGAAACTCCGTGGCATTATGTGAAACTTTGCTATAACTCTGAGCAGGACAGGTTCTGTATAAGTCTGTCCATCCTAGTGCAATGCAAGTTTCCAGAATGGAAGTGCTATGGACTGGATACTTGTGTCCCCTCAAAATTCACACATTGAAGCCCTAATTTCCAATGTGACGGTACTTGGAGGAGGAGCATTTGAGGGGTACTTAGGTTTAGACGGGATACTGGGGTTGGAGCCCCCATGGTCGGATAAATGCTCTTATAAAAAGAGAAGAAAACAGGAGATATCTCTGCACGCATGTCCCATAGAAAACTCATGTGAGGGCATTACCAGGAAGAGAGCCCTCACCAGAGCCTGACCACACTTGCACACGAATCTCAGATTTCTAGCCTCCAGAACTAGGATGAATAAATTTCTGTTGTTCTTCCACTCTGTGGTAATTTGTTATAGTAGCCCAAATTGACTAAGAGAGGAAAGATAGAGCTACTTCAACTTCATATCTCTACTGTGTCTATGTTGTTCCTGGTCAACAGAATTTTCTTACACAGATAGAGAACTTCTTGGGCATGTAGGGATGTGTTGCTCCATTTGTGACTTTAAGTGATTTCTGAATTTCTTGTTATTGTTCTTCAGTTTTCTATTGGATAGGCTGTAGCAGGCAAAATGCCATTTATTTAGTGGCAGTTCCTTTTTTCTAACAAGCTAAACATGACCGGGATCATGAAATAAGTAATCTGTGAGTTTTATCTTAGAAAAGTTGTTATTTACATAATAAAACAAATTAACTGATGAAATTGGCTGTTCATTTTTTTGGGGGGGGTGTGCCATGAGGTATTCCGGAAGAGCAGGTCAGCTCACAATGAGAAACAAAAGCTCAGCTTGGAGATTTCGATTTGAATGTCAGCAGGGGCTTGGGGTTCAAAGCCATGTGAAAGATTGTTGATTGGAGAATTTGCTATATAACCACACAAAGAGAATCCAAGCTGAACTCCTGTGAGGCTTCCTACACTTAAGCAACAGGCAATGGAATAGGAGGACACACAAAATGGATGAAGAGGTATGAGAAGTCTTCTTGGGGAGGTCAAGAAAGAAAATAACTTCAAAAAAGAAAGACTGATGGTCAGTATCAAATACTACACAGCTGTGTAGAATTGAAACTGAAAATTAACTTTTATGTTGGGGAAAACAAAAGAGCTCAGAAAGAATCACTTTATTGTCTACAACTGAATGGAGAGAAGAGGAGCAGGAAGGTAAATGAGGAATTCTCAGTTGGCAAGAGTTTACTAAAGATCCTTCTGTGGCAAGAGAGTTAATCCTTAATCCTTCTGTGAAAGGATTTAAGAACTTTGGAAGATGTACTTCACTGAGAAATTGAGGATTTGTGATGAGATTCTGATGGGACAAAAATCTAGGAAAGTAGAGTCCAGGAGAACCCAATGAACTCTTATCAGGCAGATCTGTGGTCATCAAACCAAAGTCAGCTCCACAAGAGTAAGAACAAGATGAGTAATGAGATGCTGGGTGGGTGAGACCTGGGATTGTCCTGACATGAAAAATCAGAAATGCAGAAATCAGACCATGGACTTAAAGAATTAACTCCATTGTAAAGGGAAAATATCAAGCAACCTAAAGCAAGAAAGGATATACAACATAGAAATGCTAGTTGAGCTAGTTAAAAATCCTTCTCAATATATAGGTAAAAGAGGAGTAAAGACTGATAAGAGATGATTGTGAAAGAAAATAGTTTTTTTTAGTGTTTTAATTTGAGTTCTCTTTTTTAAAAAAATGTCCAAAAGGGATCTGATACATAGACAGAATGCCACTTGTAATCACTAAAGATGGGAAGAAAACCCAAAATAGATAAGAAAATTGTAAAGAAGCAATTTAAAAGCAAGAAGACATAATGTAAAAATGTAATGTTGAATAAAACTGCAGATATGATAACATGTGCTAAAGAGTTTGGGCGATGCCACTGCAAAAGATCCTTCTAGGCCTTTTGCTTGCTATGTGGACTTCTCAGAGTGAAAATGTCTTAACCAGAGGCTAGTGTAGAATGCTGTGCCTGCCCTACTAAGGAGGAGAATGAAGGTGAAAATATTTTGTGGAGAAGAGAGTGGGACATGACTGAGCTATGGTCTAGGATGCTACAAAAACAAAATAAGAATAACACAGACTATTGTGTAGATATTGACTTGCTAACAGTAGTTCTTTAATGAGGGAGGTAAGAGTAGAGGTAGAAAATATACTCATACATTACCTAAGAACATCTTACTCAAGGACAGACCACATAGATGATGGTGAATCTATAATATTATGATGCTGAAAAATTTGTATCACTTAGTGACACTGTTTACAGTCATAGTATTGTAATGCAATGCATTACTCCTGAGTTGTTGTGATGCTGGTATAAAAAAAATGCTTCTCTGCTAGTTATATAAAAGTCTAGCACGGCCAGGCGCAGTGGCTCAGCCTGTAATCCCAGCACTTTGGGAGGCCGAGGCAAGAGGATTGCCTGAGCCCGGGGATTCAAGAACAACCTGGGTGAGACCTCATCTCTACCATAAATCACAAAAACTAGCTGGGCGTGGTGGTATGTGTCTGTAGTTCCAGCTACTTGGAAGGCTGAGGTGGAAGGATGACCTAAGTCCAGCAGGTCGAGGTTGCAGTAGCTGTGAGTGTGCCACTGCACTCCAGCCTGGGTGACAAGAGTGAGACTCCAACTTAAAAACAACAACAACAACAACAACAAAAACAGAACTCTAGCACATACAGTCATATATAGTACACAATACTTAGTAAAGATAGCATACAACTATGTTGCTGGTTAATGTATTTACTATATGTATACATTTTATTGTTATTTTAGAATATATTTCTTTTTTTTCTTTCATTTAAAGCAGGCCTACCAGAAGGTGTTCCGGATGAAGACATTATTATCAAAGGAGATGACAGATCCATGCATGCTACTGCCCCTGAAGAACTTCCAGTGGAACAAGACGGGTAGGTGGAAAGCAGAGATACCGATGAGCTTGACCCCGTGTCTGGGCCCAATCTAATGTGTATGTTTGTGACTTCATTTTTAACAAAATGTTTTAAAATAAATAAATTAATAATTTTTAAAATGGATGAAGGGTTATAGAAAAAGCAGGTAAAAATATATTTTTGTATAGCTTTACAACGTGTTTGTGTTTTGAACTGTGTTACTACAAAACAGTCAAAAGTTTAAACAATAAAAATTATATAAAGTGAAAACTTACAGTAACCTAAGATTAATTTATGATTAAATAAAACATATTTTTATAAATTTAGCCTAGCTAAGTTACACTAAGTATTGTACTGCAATGTCCAAGGCTGTTGCATTCATTCACCACTCACTGATTCACGCAGAGCAATCTTCAGTCCTGCAAGCTTCATTCATGAGAAGTGTCTTATAAAGGTGTATGATTTTTTTATCCATCGTGCCATATTTTTACGGTACCTTTTTATGTTTAGATACACAAATACCATTGTAATACCAGTGTGTTACGATTACCTACAGTATTCAGTACAGTATTATGCTGTCCAGGTTTGTAGGCTAGGAGTAATAGGCTTCATGTGTGGCAGGCTAGACCATCTGGGTTTGTTAGTACTTCTAATGTTCCCACAATGACTAAATCACCTAACAATGCACTTCTTATAACACATCCTGTCTCTCTTTTAAAGCATGGCTGTACATCATTCTGTCTAGGCAGTTTCAGTGTCTTCTATAGAGAAAATAATAGAGAACTTGGGGGAAACTAAGTGAGGGGCAGTGAAGATGACCAAGGCTGAGCTAAATTATAAGAGACAAATCACATGCAATGGCTTCAGCATTCCCGGAGAGAAGTCAGCTGTGATGGAGGAAAGCTGTTGACCGGTGTTGACAGGAGCAGAGAGGCTTATGAGTCACTAAGGCTGTTTCTGTTTTTCACTCTCCTAATGCATTTGACTGGAAAGTCAGGTGAGAGATGTAAGGCATGGCCCTTCAGCTGTCATGCACTTCGACACTCAGCAAAAACAACTAGGACTTCTGGTGGTGTTTTAAATCCTGGGCAACCAATGAATACCCTTTTATATCCGATGCCAAAGAAAACCCACTTAATTAGGAAGGAAGAATTTAAATTCAGATTAACATCTGAAATATATCATTCTCTTTGCTATTCAAAGTAATGACAAATTCAGCAATCTCAATGAGATCAGAAATAGTGAAATGGGGAACAAATCTGTGAGATGCCTATTCTGATATTTGAGACTATTGCTTTTTATTATGGGTATTCAAATATGACTTTTTTTATCTAAACAATTAAAATCCTGACCCCCATCTAAAGTGTGTCACAAAATATTCTAATTATTCCTAGATATTTTCAAAAAATTTAAAGAGACCAGACGTGATTGGCTCTGTGAAAATTGCTCTGCACTTCACCTTGCTTCTGTCTGAGAATGGTGCCTGAGATAATTCCAGCATTAACAGGAGGAATACAAGCCATCTGGAGTTTCTTGATATGTATTCTGCTCATATTATCAACCGTCTCTTAGTTTATTTTACAATTTCAATGTTTTCTCACCTCCAATGTACAAGAGTACACAAAAAGCATGGCTCAATGAATTTAGTCTTGTGTATAAGCAGGTAAATTTACCTGCCTTCTAGGATAAGGCCTAGATAATCATCAAATCCTAGCATGAAATTCAGTCTTCTACCTACCAGTGGAAAGACAGGTTTCAGACTAAAGGCTAGTCTTGAGTAGTTCTGTCGTGTCAATCCTACATCTCAAATACTAGCTGGTGGTTTTAGGCGGTTTGGGTTGGCTAACATTGTCCAATTATCATAAAGTTCCAAGTTGCGCATACACTTAAGAGACTGCTCTTTTTCTACAGAATGAGTTGTCCTGGAGAATTTTCAATATTGAATGCACAAGGATTCTCAACAGTAATGGTCGCCACTGACTCCTATCCACCATTGGTTGATGTTGCCTGGGGAAGCTATAACTTCCTCTTACATTCAGGCCATGCTAGCTTTAGGACATGTAGACTGGTGATCAGAGAAGGGGAAAAGCAGAAAAAATCCTATTGAGTTGGAAAAATTAAGACCAGGTGATGCTGAGTTTGCATAGAACTGTTCACTCTACTTGTGTCTGAAGTCAATGGGACCTAAAGAACATAGTGCAAGACACTGGGGTGTGGTTTAGTTTTATTTGATTTTTCTGGAATGCTGTGAGTCCTTGCTATTTGCTTAAGGGAGCTCTCATTTTTCTTTTTTCTTTCTTTTTTTTTCCTGCCTCAGTTTTATTTGTACAAATAGCACAGGCGGACACCAGCCCCATGCCCAGCAGCCTGGGGGAATCAAACCAGACCTTCTGTCCTCACATTGGCAGACAAAAGCCTCACTCTGTAGGCTTTGTGGGGGTCTGGGCACCTTTGGGGGCCTGAGCAGGAACTGGAACTGATGTTCGAGCTGAAGGTGAAGCTGTGGCGAGGGCCTTAATTTGATCCTTGGCCTTTGGCTGACAGAGCCTGTGGCCTTTGGCAATATGGGCAAGGATACGCTTCCCAAGCTTGGGGTGGACAATGTATGCCAGTCGAGAAAGCTTGAGGCTAGGACCCTTTGGGATCTTGGGCTTAACTTCCTTGGGCTTTACCGGGCCTTGATAGTCTCAGCACATGCACTCATGGCACTGGCATTGTTGGCTTGCATATTCTTCAGGCCTTTCTTGTGCTTCTTGGCAAGTGCTCGTTCCTCAGGAACTTGAGGGTCCACCCCCTTAAGTGACTCGTGACCGGAGTTTATTGATGTCTTTTCTGTGCCATTTTCGGGACTGGTTGTGTGCGATATGGTTCTTGGACTTGTCCACGTCTGCACCGTTACCGACGGCTCCTGAAGCTCCTGGGACCGGAAGAGGAAAAGTTTATTTTCTTACCGAAGTTTTTAATTATGCTTTTGACTTTCATTTTATTTTTTAGTGTTCTGGTTCTTAAGTAAACAACTGAATTTTTTAGATTAGGGCTCCAATTTAATCTTCGGTATCATTCATGCTTCGTTTCATTTTGTCTTTTTTCTTCATGTTTAAAGAGAAGGTACCAAGTTTTTTTGTGTTTTGTTTTTTTTTTCCTTTATATCGATGATGCAGTTTTCTGCAATTCTATTATTTGGAGCCTCCAGTGAGGATTTTAATTCTCATATTTTTCTTTTATGTTTTTCTTAATCACTCATCACCTTTTTTTTCCCCACCACATTCTACTGACTTTTCTTCCCTTAAGGCTTTAGATACCAGTTGCAAAGAGAAGCTCTGTTTTTGCTTTGTATTGAGAATGACAAACACGTTCTTCTAAAAAAAAAAAAAAAAAAAAGGTTGATTCCTGTATTGAGTTGTTTTTAAATGTAAGTACCTCCTTTGAGCCTTCAGAATAATGTTCCTTTTCTTTTATTTTTCTGATCACTTTTTAACAAATAAAATGCAAATTGCATACTTTTATAGGAACAAAAATTTTCACTGTAGCTGTATTTAAAACAGCAAGAGATTGTTAGCAATGAAATCTAGTCCTACATTACAGGAATGCTTCTGTACATTATACAATTTTAATAAAATTAAGTAATACATGCATGTACCACATATAAAGTCTGTATAAATATGAGACATATTTGTGGCCTAAAATATAGGATAAAAAGAGAAAGCACATTATACTTGGAAATGTAGAAGATAAAATAAGCTCTGCTAGCCTGGTGAAGACAAGGTACGTCAGTATTATTTCTTCCTATTTTTCTATAACATAGTTTACATTTTATTTTTAGTGTTCTAAAAATCACATTTCCAAAAACCGAATATAGATGGTTTCAATCACACAGTCACAATTATACTTTATTACTGTGGGAATGATGACTGTGGGGAGAAATCTTCTAGTGTGGATTCTTTAAACTTGGATTTAGCAATTTTTAATCCATTCTGGCCCCAGGGAATTCACACATAATCATTTGCTTCTTCCCCTCTACAGTTTTCCTCCTTACTTTCCAAAAGAATAGTAAACTGAACCTTTGGTCCAATGATGACTTTGTCTCAGAGATATTAAACTAATTAGATAGCTTACACAATTATTGTGATTTTGTGGTCCTCTGATTTATTTGAGTAGTAGCAAGATTAAGTATATTTACCCAAACAAAACATATTTTTAATTCCGTACTGCATTCCTGTTTTCACACCAGGACTGGAGTCGTCCTCAATCTCCAAGATTACTATTAATTTTTCATTCTGTGAGTCTGACTAAATTTTTCATTACCTATAACTAAAAATGAATGATAGTGTAAATATGGGAAGACAGAATCTGAGTGAAGTTTTAAAGATTTGTCAAAATTCAGATGGGTAAAAGGTTAAGGAAATTCCTTGCATGTTTGAGATATAAATTACCATATTAATTAAAGGCTATTTGAAGAAAGAAAATGCTAGACATACTGCTTATATTTTACATAATCACAACACCTTTAAAAAGAATTGTTAAATGTATACATGATAAAATTGCAATTTCTCCTCTACATGTAATTTCTCATCAGTGGAAACAAAAAGAAAAAAGTTAAAATTTAATTAATTATGTTTTCATTGCTAATCACATTATACTGTTTACTTATTTTCATATATACTACTTCCTTTCCTAAAAGACATATAAGTTTGAATTTTTACTAATGGAATTATTGAATAGGTAACTAAGAAAAGTCAGTGTTTGCAAATCTGAATAGTTATAAAAAAAAGTTGACCCATAATTGCTATCTCTATTGTTCCAAAGACTCTCTTTCTTCAGTTGCTTCATATTGGATAAACTAAAAAAAGGAAACGTAGGGGAGATAAATCATTCTGTGAACAGTTCCTATCTCTGTCTTAGGTTTCCATCATATTGTTACTTTGTGTTTTGTTATATTTGAAATATAATTAATAGCAATAAATTTTTTCAATTAAAGATAAGATTGTATTTTGTAAAAGCATGGTTCACTTTTTCATTTTCCCATACCATCACTGATTTAAGTTAGGAGAGGCAGCTATTTGTTTCTGTGCATAATTTCCTACCTTAGATAAAATTGGAAGCACCCACAACATTCTACAAATGAGAGCTTAATAGAAAGCAGTGATTCATGTTTTGTTAACTTTTCACAGAAGACTACTCCAGTGTCTTCCAAAGAACAACCTCCACTGTTGATGCAGTTGTGTGCTGTTGGAGGAATAGGTAGGATTCATTGGAGGTGCCAACTGATAAATTATTATCTAAACCCTTATATATTGGCAGTTAACCTCTTTGAAAGGAAACACAGTGATCAGCAGAATTTCAACAATGAAAAATACATAAAAATAGATTTCTAAAGCATGAAAACCTATTCATTATGCTTCTATTTTAATAGAAATTCATCCCTCATGCTCAGATTTTTAAAACTAACACAAATATCAAGTTTCTTTTGAATCCTTTGTCTTGTTATTTTAAAAAAATCCAGTTATTAGCATAAAATCCACTTGTGTTTCATCCACATTGCTGGATGTATCAGTGGATTGGTTTTGTTTATTATTGAATAGTATACTATTTTAAGGATATTCTGTGGTGTGTTTATCAATTCCTGAGTTGTGGTATGTTTAACTCTGTCTAGTTTAGGGCAATTATGAATAAAACCACTATGCATATGTTTCTGTACGTTTTTCAGAAAAAATAGGTTATGATTTCATATGAGCAGATACTTAAGTAAGAGTGCTAGGCTATATGGTGAACACACACTGAATTTTATAGGAAACAGTCAAACTGCACAACTGGCTGAAGATGTGCCTACTAGCAATAGATGTGAATTCCAGTTACCTAACATCTTTGTCATACTTGGAATTTTAAAATTTCAACATTTAAAAATGATTTTCTATTACATGTAAAGCAGTATCTCATGATGTTTTAATTTGCATTTCTCTAGTGACTAACAGTGTTGAGCATCTTTGTATGTGCTTATTTTTCATCGACCTATCTTACATTGTGATGTCTGTTCAAAACTTTTATACACTTATAATTAGGTTCTTTGTTTACTTAAGCCTTAAGAGTTCCTAGTGTATTGCGAATACAAGTCTTTCATAACATGTTTGGTTTAAAAATATTTTATTTCCAATCTGTGGTTTGTCATAAATTTATTTTAATTATATCTTAAAGAGTAAAAGTTTGTACTTTTGATGAGATTTATAAATTTAATTTCTTCAAGAATCATATTTTTGGCATTGTACCTAACCTAAGTTCAAATTCTAATATATTTTTCCCATGTTTTCAACTAGAAATTTTATACTTTTCAGTTTTGTATATAGGTTTATGGTCCATTTAAAGTTAACTTTTTTACAGTGGGCAAAGTTTTAGTGGAGGTTTGTTTTATTGCATATGGAAACCCAATTGTCCTAGAATCATTTGTAGAAAGATTTTTCTATCTCCACTGAATTGCCTTTGTTCCTTAGATAGAAATCAATTGAGTGTATACACCTGATTACATTTCTGGATTCTGTTCTTGTCAATTAAGTTATATACCCACTCTTCCTGTAATATCAATCTTGAGTGCCATAGTTCCACATGAATTCTAGATATAACTGGGAGTATTCCTAACTTTGTTTCCTTTTTTCAATTTGCTTTATGGGTTCTAGCTATTTTACCTTTCAATACACATTTTAGAACAAACATATCTATTTCTACAAACATCCTGCAAAATTTTGATCAGAATTGTAATGAACCTATAGGCAAGTTAGGAAGGGTTGATAATATAGAGTTTTTGTTCCTGAGAAGGTACAGTACAGAGCTACATTTTAACTAAATTTGACTTATTATGCCGGTATTTAAAATAAAATTTCAACATATAGCTTTTGCATATGTTTTGTAAGTTTTAAAACTAAATATTTCAAGGTTTTTGTGCTATTGTAAATGATACTATTTATAATTTCAATTTTCAGTGCTAGCATGTATAAATATCATTGAATTTTCTTATTGGTATTGTATTCTCTGACTTTGGCAAACCCTCTATTAACTCTACAACCTATCTGTAGATTCTTTCAGATGGTTTTTTTAGCCAATTATACCACCTAGAGAAAAAGACAGTTGTATTTATTTCCCTTAAACTTGCATATTTTCAAAAATTTATTAATCTTGTTTATTGAATAAGTTTAGATTTCTAATGATGTTTTTAATAGGAATAGTGAGAGTGTATATACCTGCCTTGTCCCTAATCTTTGAGGAAAAATTTTCAATCTTTCACATTTCTTTTCTTTTGGTGATGCCTTCTATTTGGTTAATAAAGTTTCTTTTTATTTCTAATTTATTGACTATTTTATTGTGAATGCATTTTGAATTTTATCAAAGGCTATTTCTGAATGTATCTATATAATTGTTTTTTTTTTTTTTTTCTTCATTTTATTCACATGGTGAATTGCCCTGATAGATTTTGGAATATTGCACCAGCCTTGCATTCTAGGGATAATCTCTACTTGGTCACAATACATTACTTTTTTTTCCAAATTTGGTTTGAATCAATTTGTCAGTATTTTGTTGAGAATATGTGTGCTTATAATCATAAGTAATATTGTCTATAATTTCCTTCTGGTCATATTTTTGTTCATTTTGGGTGTCAATGTATTGTTGGCTTCATAAAATAAGTTGGTAAGTGGTCTTTCCACTTGCATATTCTGGAAAAAAATGTGTACAATTTCTTCCTGAAAAGTTTGATAGAATTCACCAGTGAATGCATTTGTGTTTTCTTTTGTGAATAGTTTTTACTACAAGTTCCTTTTATTTAATAAAGTTAAAATTATTCAAGTTATCTATTATTTTCTTGAGATAGCTTTGGCAATTTATGATTTCAAAGGGATTTTTCCCATTTTTCATGGCATTTTATACCTTTATAGTAAAAGTTCTCAATACCAGTGACTCTGTGCACCCTCTCTTTCATCACTTCAATTTCCTAAGCCTTCTCATCAAGGCAGTTAAAACTGATTATTAGCTTTTTGCATTTTACTTTTTGAATTAGAGAGAACATTCCCCCATAGACCATCTAACCATATTGTATTTTCAAAAATACTATTTCCAAAGCCCCAAGAAGATGAATATACTCAATCCCCTAGGTTTCATAATCTCCCAGGCTGATATTTTCCTCTCTCCTTTAATGTTGGCACAATTTGGAGTGTCCATTGTCTATTTTATTCCATATTAGAACAAGCAGAATAGTGACTAGGGTGAAGACAGACAGGTGCCTAGGCCAAAAAAATTAAGAAGGCACTTACTCTCAGGGTCATATGAATATAAGATCAACACTTGCAAGAATCTAAGAAGAAACTCCTACTTAAAATTAGTGTCCTGGGTGCACCAGTTGCTTTATTTAGTCATGATTTTCTTAACTTTAATTCTGTAAGTGCTCTAAAATGCAAAATTATTTTAGTGTTTGATCAGAAGCATTTTAGACATCAGTTTAAAAGGAATGATAGAATAACTTCACCACTACTTCCAACAAAGCAATTCTGGAGGTTGAAAGTCCAAGATCAAATAGCTGGCATATTCAAGATCAAACAGCTGGCATATCTGGTGTGTGATGAGGGCTCAGTTCCTGGCTTCTCATTGCAGTTGCGTATGACTGAGAAAAAAATTATCTTTCTTGTGTTTCTCCTTATAAAGCCACTAATTTCATTCACCAGGGCTCCACCCTCATAACCTAATCACCTCTCCAAACCCCTACCAACTAATATCATTATATTGGAGGTTAGGATTCCAAGATGTGAATTCCAGGGAAACACACACATTGAGTTGATCACATCTTATAAATCACTTTCATCAGCAGTATAAGAGCATTATTTTAAAAACTTTGAAGATTTTATAACCATAAATAATTCAGCAGTTCCCAAGTTTGTCCTTTATCACTGTCCCTTTCCTTACGCTCTCCCTTCCCCCTGACACTAAATTACATATGTGAAGACACTTTTATTTACACAACTTGTTTTGTTTAGGATTTTTTTTTGGAATAAGTGCATTTCCCATAATGCTATCTAAAACCCCATCCCTTTCTGACAAAATAAATAAAAAATTGCATTTTAGAAATAAATTTAAATATTTTCAATTTTTTTAACCCTTAATAAATTGTTCTTTATTTTTGCAACAAATTATTTTAAGATCAGTTTTTAATTGCAGTACATACAACAGCATGATAGACTATTTCTGTTTTAATGCATATATTAAATTAGACATTATTGTGTACACAAATATTGCCCGGGATTTAGAATTTTGATCAGCAGTTTCAGGAAGTTAAGACCTATCAGTTAAGTGATGAATCATAGAGATGAGTCCCACCATGTCTCATCAAAGATCGGTGACTCAATGTCAGTAGACCATGGGATTTCTATGATCCGACATTATGATGACCCCTTTTTATAGTGGAACAAGGTTTTAAGACAGGCCATTCTCCCTGGAGTCATAAAAGATCGACTAGGGAAAACTGCACAGAGCTTTGCTATGAATAGGGCTGCTGCATTTTCCTGGCTTTTCCTGAGTCTGTGGCTTTTCCTGAGTCTGTGGCTTTCCCTGAGCCTATGTCCAGACAGTGATCATTCCAAGTCCAGCTTTGCTGTCTCTGACAGCTTTTGTTTGGCCAAGTCTTCATATTCTTGTCTATTAAATTATGCAACTATTTGCCATCTCGTTGTCTCAGTTTGAATGTGAATAATAAAACACCAAGTGTATGTGAGCCTTGGAAATCTAATATCGACCTTGCTGGAACCTCAGTACTTATTTGTTTTTCAATAACTAGCACTTATATTTCCAGTGCTTCATCTATACTTTCTCTCCTTTTTAGCCTCTATGTCATTTGCCCCATTATTATTATTATTATTGAATAGTATATTCAATTCTAGTAAAATAATATTGTAAGTGCAAGTTCACATATTCTTTATATTAACTGTAATTAAGTACTTCCCATTACTTCTTTGTATCATATACAAGAGTGTAAAATATTTACATTTTCCTGTTAAAGAGGTTATGAAGTTGTCTCAAGTGCATAATATTTTTTTTTCCTTCTTTTTCTTTTTTTTTTAATCCTCTTACAATCCAATTAGGTAGATAAAATCCCCATTTTCCAAATAAGTGATCCAAGGCTTAATGAAAAAAAATAATACTCTTCCCAATGTCACACAACTAAGTGGCAGAACCAGTGTTTAAATGTAAATATATGTTACTCCAAAATTCATGCTTGTTTTTACCAAATCCTGTAACTACCCCCAAGACTTGCTGTGAAATAGAACATCTTCTCAAGCTCTGCATTTTTTTTCTACCCCTAAGAAGATACATGATTTTCATATATGGAATTTGTTTTTCACTTCTTACTCATTAATTGGTGAGGCAACACAAAATGTAGCAACAGAAAAAAGAAGCAGTAACAGAGATTTAAGAAATGTTTAAAAAAATTGTTACTACCATTGCACATCAGCATTGACTTGATTTTAATTTCCTTGTTTCTGACTCTCTTGTTTAGCTGGTGTCCTTGGGACCTTTTGGTGCTTCATGGTGCTGAATGGAGACTCCTGAACATTTATCTTCTCCGCCTTTTTTCATTCCATTTATAGAGATGAAGCTTTGCACACGTCATTTTTCTGAGATATCTGATTGTTTCCCAAAGGTGAGACCTGGAAAAACATTTGAGTCGTCTTTGACCATGTCCTTAGTCATTTCCAAATCTTGACAATATGCACATAGAATTAATAGGAGAACTTCAGTAAAACTACACTCACAGGGATGTAGCTACATACACGAAGCTGGTATGCCACTGGTGAGAAACTGACAAAGCACTGACATGAGTGGAATGATTTCTACTTCTCTTCATCAGCCATCTCATGTCACAGACCATCTGGCAATTCAAATTTTGAGTTATTAGGGCCAAAGAATTATGGCCATATCCCATTTCTATGCATAGCCCTCTCTTGACTAGGAGGCTCAATTAATTACCAGATCAAAATTGGGCTGGGATTTGCTTTGTAAACTGCTAAGCTGTTTAACTGGGTTGTAGAGAAAGACTCTATATGACATTAAATGACCTTCCTAAAAGCTTATTTCTTTCCCAACTGCTCGTATTGGAATCAATTTCAGGAGTCATTCACAATGAGTGGTTTATTAGCTTTCTAAATGCATTTACTACATGCCAGATGTCCAGCTCACACCAGTCTGCTCTTGCCTTTCACTGACCCTTTCAAGAGATGCTATGGCCTTGAATCCATCACCAAGGAAACATATCTCAGAGCAGTGTGTGTTGACATGCCAGGTTTCAGGGAGAAAAATGTCACCATCCAGGTGCAGGCAAATGGAATGATATTACTAGGCAAGTTTATACTAATGACAAAATTAGAGTTTTTCAGGTTGAATTTAGAAATGCATTGTTTTCTCAGTCCCTTTGATTAGATCCAAAATGATTAGAAATGAATGTAAAAAACATTCCTTTGACAGTTCTAGGACTATTCTATAACTGACTTGAACTTGATCTTTAGCAATATCTTATTAATCCAAAATATTATGCATAAGAGCTCTGCAGGTCTTTGTTTTTTCACTTGTATGATGGAATAATTATCATTTATTGTCAGTGGGCCATTATGAACAAAATATAATTAAATAACAATTAATTTTTATATTTGAATATGGCATATTTTTATTAAAGGCATGGCTTAAATAGTATTTCTTATTAACCTGCTATCTCAACTCTTTAACTCTGTTTCTAATAGAACTAACAATTAGATTTATAGGAAATTTAATTCCTCAGATTTCCATAAATAGAAAAAAACACATTATTTCACATTGTTTTTTCTATATGCAAGTGGCCATATATTCATTATTCAAAGAGGTTCTCCTCAAAGTTTTAATTGATAATGACATAAAAATTACTCAAATATTTAAAAATATGTTTGAACAGTATAAACAATAGTATAACAGGTCACAATAATTATGGACTATTAAATATTTATTATAAAAATAGATTAAAATACATTGTAAATACATAGAAAGTATTGATTAAATAAAATTTGGAAATAAAGATAACTAAAATGCTTTATTTGTCCTTTTATAATTTTTTATTACTATGATATGAACTATGAATATAAATATGCATTTGATTTATACAAACCTGATAAAAGAGACAAGGTAGGCATAAATTTAAAAAGTGCAATGAAACATCAGCAAAATACAAAGTAATAAACACAAATTTACCATTTCTAATGTCAAACAACATGCTTGAATATTTTTCCGATGTCACAATGTGCTTTACGTATGTTAGGTCTTCTAAAATGTAATAGTTTATGATCATATTTTATTGGATAGCATGGGGTAAATTGAATTAACTATTATGAACATTGCAAGGCTATTTCTAAATTCACAAAGAAAGCAGTAATTTTTTTTTTTTTTTTTTGGTAACTAAATTGCCTGGTAAACACTGATACTTTGTCAAAACTTCCAAATGGTGATGATAAAAAATTCAGAACATATTTATATTAACTTGAATACATTAGCACTATTTTTTTCAATTGCAGTAAGAAATCATCAGTATCTCTCTCTATCTTATATATGTATAAAATATTATATATATACATATATGTATATATATGTATGTGTGTGTGTGTATATATATATATATATATATATATGTTGAATCATGCAATTATGGAGGCTGAGAAGTCCCACAATCTATTATCTACAAGCTGGAAAACCATGCAAGTCAATGAATGGTGTAATTCAGTCTGAGTCCAAAGGCCTGGGAACCAGGAACTCTGATGTTGGAGAGCAGAAAAAGATGAAAGGTCAGCTCATAACAGAGCAAATTCAAGATTCCTTTATATTTTTGTTCTATTCTGGTCTTCATGGGTTAGATAATGGCTACCCACATTGCTGAGGATGGATATTGTTTACAGAGCCTGTTTAAGTGCTAATCTCTTTCAGAAACACCCTCATGAAACATGCACAAATGATGTTTTACCAGCTATCTGAGCATTCCTTAGCCCAGTCAAATTGATGCATAAACTAACCATAATTCCAGGTGAACTGGTATTGCTTTTCCTGGAATGTCTAAGAAAGGAAAGTAATATTGAGAAGAATGGTATAAAAGGAAGAGCCATGTGTATCAGAAAGGTCTAGAAATAATCTTGGTGGGCCTCTATTTACTCATTTGCAAAATGCACGTAATGACATATCATAGCGAAGCATAAATATAATGTATAAAAATTACCTAGCTATTTATCTGACATCTATTAGGTCCTTATTATTGATAATGTGATAAAAAATACTTATGCCAAAAAGATCTTGGCCTTTATCCTGACTCTGCATTCTAGCTTAATCTCTTAGGTCGGTTTTCCTCTCTTGTTCTCCACATAGTGGTGTATTTTGCCAAACTTGGTTCTTTTGGCCACAAGGGAGAGGGGAAGAAAGGTGAGAGGTAGTCGGCTGGCCTAGGCTGGATGGGGTCAGGTGGTGTATTTGAGTTCAGGAAAGACATGAAAGTGGTTACCGTATTTAGAGAAGTAGATGACGGGGAAGAGAAGAGCTAAGCAGTATTGCTGTTGTCTATGTATATTCTTCATGCCATTTGTGCAAAGTAAGTAAAGAACAAATTACTGAAAAATTGCTTTTGGTTCCTGGAACACACTCTTTTCAATTCCACACTGCTCTGAGACTGAGCTATGTAGCTTATGGCTTTACCAGCATTACAACATATATGGCCATTATTTTCTAGATTTAAGTGCATGTCTGTCTTCTGCCTTCACCTACATGGATGAGACATTTTCTGTTCATTCTTCATAACCAAATACTTTTATCTTAGGAAGTCCAAATACCATGTCTTCCATGTTCTCTGAAACATTTTGCACAAACTTTCTTTATGTTTTATCATTATCTATCTTTGGTCAGTTTCTTCAGAAGCAAAGCCTGAGGTATAAAGTAGCATGCATGTGATTCATTGAAGGAATGTAAGCAGGAGAAAGGGATGAGAGGATGGGACTGGGAAAAAGGGAGAGCTAAGAATGAGTATGGTTTTGGCAGCACTCTGGCTCTGGTTTGGTCACACAGGGTGTTCTGGAATATGAACTGAGTTGGTCCAGTTGAGGCCAGGAAGTCAGACTCCCATGTCTGTCCATAAGCTGTGGGCTTTGTATAAACACCCAGGAAAGACAGTGAGTCTTCTATTTTGGTGCAGGGTATTCTCCAGAAGAGACAGCACCTTGCCATGAGTAGCCAATGTTCATGCCAACCTAGCCAGAGGGACCTGAATTGTGTATCAGTAGCATCCACTACCATCTCCTGATGGCCTTTATTATTCTCTACCATGTATCATATAAATTAATACTTCTGTCATTTCTACCAGATTATGAATGTCTTGAGGACAATTTAAGTGAAATATTTATCTCTGCAGTTCTCACAATACTACCCCTGTATAGGATAGCTCTGGAAATAATTTTGAAATGGGTTTCCAGGACTCAATTTCTAACTAAAAGTGCACCCAGAATATGCTTTGAATTTGTTTTATCTCCATATGAAAAAGATCATTACCATTCATAAAGAAACATCCTGAAAATCCAGCACATTTACTAACACTGTTATAACCTGTGTTACCAAGGTCTATGATTGTCAAAAAACAGAGATTGATTAAGAAGGACATGAGCTAATTAGACTTAGTGACTTGATCCTACACATTAGGCTTACAGCATAGATTCATATCCAGGTCTCAGTAAAAAGACACATTTCTATATACTGTAAAACTTCAGACCTTATAGAGTCTGAACTGGGAATATTAAATCTGTACATGCCTTGGGTGTGGAAAGCATAATTGCTGAATTAATGAATGAAACATAAAATTGTACATAAATACATGTTACAACATCCCTGAAAGAACGCTGATCATAAAAATGGGAAGAAAACCTGAGAATTTTAATCATACTTCACACCTTCAGTGTCTCATTCAATATCATTGTTTTGTATGCCATCTCTGTTCTGAGGTTCCTAGGTTTAAGTATCCATCTTACTTGTTCACCTATGCTATATGCTACGTACCTCAGACATTACTTCCCTCAAATAAAGTTCTTGATCTTTCCTGCAAACCCTGACATCTTGTGTTATTTCTCATGTAAGTCTCTGACCAATTTAATCCCAGTTTCTCATGCCACAAAAGCTTGGGATTATCCTTGATTCTTGTCGTTTTCTCACATTGAATGTTCAGTTCCTCTGCAAGTCATGTTGGAATTACCATCAAAGATGCCCGGACTCTGACCACTGTTTATGCCACACTGTTACTTCCATGATTCAAGCCACCATCATCTCTCTTGGATAGCTGCAATAATCTTTCTGCTCTTACTTAATTTCTGTATTTGACCTCCTTCACAATATTTTCAAAACAGCCCACAGAATAATCTTGTTAAAATATGTTATAACATTTCACACCTCTGTTAAAAGTTACCTTTCTGGATGAAAATAAATTTGCTTTATTTATTTGGTTATTTAATCATATGTCTCTTTATTTATTCTATATAAGTTTATTGATTTCTTTCAACATCGGGGACTAAAACCCTAAGGGAAAAAAAAAGAGAAAAAAATTTTTTTTCAGAGTCATGCTACATTATTTTTCATACATGTTTTTCTCGATTCTCAAGTTTGGCCTCCCAAACTTATTCAGTTACAACATGCCTCTCAAAGTACTTGATTGCTTAAAATTGGACTATTATAGCTTCAGGAAATATTTATAAACATTAGTCAATTACATAGTATTTTAGTTCCTCACCAGGAATTTAAAAACCGGTTGGTGAGAGCGAATATCAATATTAAAATACTTATTTTAATAGGCATTTATTAATTATTAGTTTTGTGCTAGGCATTGTACTAGGTAAAAATAGATGTAATGATAAAATAGTACCTTGACTTTGTTGTCAAGAAACTTTTATCTAGTTAGATTGATAAAAGGTTTACACAATACAGTTAGAGCAATGAATTTTAACTCTGTGCATTACAAAATTCACTGGAGTGTTTAAAGAAATTCCAATGCCTGGGCTTCACTGACAAGATTTCCACTTGGTCTGAGTTGTTGCCCATAGATTAATACCTCTTGAAAGGCTTTGTATAGGGTTCTATCATGCAACAGGTTTGAGAGTGAGAAAAGTACCCAATAAATAAATGAATAGTTGCTTTGCTCATTCTCTTTGTTTTCACACAGTACATTGTCTTGACTTTGTCAAGGAATAACTTATAAAATATCCTGATTTTAGTGGATCAGAATGTGGTTAGGTAAATGTTCTAATTAAGGAAAATTGCCAAGTATCTTATATGCAATGGTTCAAATTTTTGGCCTTCGGTGAACATTTATCAAATATACAAAATGATTCAGGAAATATCTATAATACAATTCTTAAAACTTTACTTCATAATGTATAATTTGATCTTTTTAAGAAATGAAGAAGGTCTTTTTGAGTCTTCTGGATCATTACAACTAGCTTCACATCTCATTGAACATGTGTAAAAGAAGTAGGGGTTGGGCTGAATTATTACAAACTGGCCATACATACACACGCACATGAATATACACACACATGTGTTCACACATACATGTGTTCACACATACATGCCTACACACATACATGAACACATCTGCATGTACACACACAATCTTATACGTTTATTCAAAGATAAAAGGAGAAAATAAATTCCATTCTTTGGAGTCTAGCACATGCCTCTCTGCCATTTTAGTTATATATAACTCTTTTATGAAGTAGACACTATTATTTTGATTTTTCAGATAAAGAAATTAAAGAAAATTTAAATAACTCATGGAACGTCTTAAAATTAATAAGGGTCAGAGCTAAAAAGTTTAAATTGAATACAATTCTTCATCACTTGTATACATGTTTATGTATCTTTCTAATATGAAAAATGGTTTCAGCGAAATATACAGTGACTTGGATTACTTTGATGATGGGTATACAATAATTACAGACATTTAAATAATGTCTTTTTTTTAAATTAGGGCATCACTAAGTACATTGGCTCAATGATATGCTAAATTGAGCCTTACTGGCCCCCAAAATCTTCCTGTCTTCCAAAGCAATAAATTCATTCCCAAGGGAAAGCTTAGCCATGAGGACCCAGGGAACAGAACTTCTCATAATTGTATTCTAGGCAAAAGCAATCTGAAATTAAAGTCTCAAGCTCCTTTGAATGAGCACTACATCTGGGCTTTTGCAAAGCACTCTAAAATACTTTTGGAGAAGATAACTGGTTTCTAGTGGAGCCTTCTTTTACTGGTTGTTGTTTTTAAGTAATCATTGGAAAGTCACATTGTTGATAAGTGATTCCTTTTTACAAACAGATTATTGGGAGGTAGTAGACTTAAAATTTGTAAAAACAATGAGGAGAACGAAGAGTTCAGGTCACTTTTGAAATAGCAGTATTTAATCTTGATTTCTTTCTATGATGATTGCAAAAAGAGATTACAAGCACAATTTATTTGGTAAACCAGCAACAGTAAAAATGAAAGTTTATACCCACAATGAGAACTCAGTTGTTTCAGACTTCTAAGGGAATTAAAATTGTCAAACATTCATGGAGTCTGAAAGGGAAACTTGTGCATGCAGGGAAATGAAAGATAATGCTGTCACCAAGGTCAGGCTTGAAGAAGGAGCATTAGAAAATTTTAGAGAAATGTTCAGATTAAGATAAAAGATCATATGGGTCTCTACTTGAGTTATGGGGCAATTAATTGATCTACTGGCAACCAAAAAGGAAAGAAAGGATCATTTTAAAGAACATTCAAGATGTTCTTTAACACTTTTATCATTTATTTGAAGTATTTCTTTCTAAGTCATTTAGTAAAACTCTATGTGACTGGACAAAATGCAGAGACATTTCTTGAGTAGAACCTTGCATAAAATTCTTAGTTCATTCATTGAGATAGTAATTACTCACTGACTTCTCACTTTATTCCTGGTTCCTACTGGGTGTTGGTAATAGAACTAATAACAAGAGAGATTACGTGTCTTTCATCAAGAAAATACTAACTAGTGGGCAAATCTTTTAAAATGATAACCTCAAGTTTTTTTTGTTTTGTTTTTGTTTTTGAGTTGGATTCTCACTCGGTCGCCCAGACTGGAGTACAGTGGCCGCTCCCGGCCACTGCAGGCTTGACCTGCTGGCCTCTGGCGATACTTCCGCCTCAGCCTTCCAAGTAGCCAGAACTACAGGCGTGCGCTACCACGCCCGGCTGATTTTTTGATTTATTGTAGAGATGAGGTCTCGCTGCCCAGGCGGGTCTCGAACCCGTGGGCTCAGACAATCCGCTCACCTCAGTCTCCCAAAGGCACGGGACTACAGGCTGAGCCACCGAGCCTGGCTGATAACCTCAAGTTTTTAAAAAATTGTATGAAGCTTGAAATCATAGTGTGAGAATAACTTGAGTAAATACAGTCTGTTCATCATAAGTCTATATGCACCAAGATAAATTCTATATATTTTTCTGTAATAAAATTACTTTTTTTCCCAACACTTTAAAATTAACAACTATTTCAGAACAGTAAATTTGATATTCCAGATTCAATTGTTGTTGTTTGCATACAATAAATGTTCAGAAATGCTTGTTAAACGAAATAGAAGAAGAGTAAACAGAGTTCTTTACTTCAAGAAGAACTGCTGTTCAATAAACTTAAAGTTTTGGTTATATAAGTTGAGTAAGTTCTAGAGATCAACTGTACAACATTGTGCCTAGAGCTAACAATACAGAATTCTGCACTTAAAGGTGATCAAGAGTGTAGAACTCATGTTAAGTGTTGGCTATGGTCTGAATGTTAATGTCTCAAATTCATATGTTGAAACTTAAGCCCCAAGGTGAAGTAGAATCTTGGAGAGGTGATTAAGACATGATAGTGGCACCCTCATGATTGAGATTAGTGCCCTTATATTTTAAAAAAGCATTCTTGCCTCTTCCATCATGTGAGGATACAGCAAGAAGGGGCCATCTGTGTACCAGAAAATAGTTCGTCACCAGACACAAATTCTGCTGGTACATTGATCTTGAACTTCCACCCTCCAGAACTGTGAGAAATGAATTTCTGTTGTTCATAAGCTGTCCAATTTATGGTATTTTGTTATAAACTCTGAACAAATGAAGATGGTTCAAATAAGCAAATGATGCATTATATAAACTGAAATTAGTGTTAAGGGAGTGTATACAATGTAGAAACAGGGAGAGACAAACTGTGTGTGTGTGTGTGTATGTGTGTGTGTGTGTGTGTGTGTGTGTGTGTAGAGAGAGAGAAAGAGAGAGAAAACTTCATAGAGTAGATATATTTTATCAGATTTTTTAAATGATGAGAATAAATCTTAGACAAAGGAAACAATATGCATTGTCCAAAAGGTCAAAACAGTGACACATTTTCCTGAGAGTCCAGGCAGCTTCTTATGGCTGGGCATGAAAAATATTATCATCTATATCATCATCAACATCAGGGCACTTTTATAACTGGTGGACTCAGGAAATGAGACAGATAAAAAAAGCAGGGGTCTTCCACGGCAACAAAGGCCTATGGGTTTTTGCTGGATAATCCAAATCACAGGAGTAGGTGGAGCAGATGCAGGGAAGGGGTCTTTAAAGCTCCAGCAGGGTGAGTACTTAATTCTAAGAGCCCTGTAGGGAGAAATTTTGTTTTTTGATTTGTGTTTTATACATTCTTTTATAACTCAACAAAAATAGTCTACCTATATTAGTTTGCCGATTTCTCCAGAACCATTATTTTCTCTTACTATTAGAGTTCAGTGGTGGAAATATTGCTAATGTAAAAGTTGTTGAACGTTAATGGTATTTTTTCAGGGAATGAGTGTTAGGACATTACTGAACTCAGCTTTCAGTGGTTAGGAATCTCTGTTCTTGAAAGCTAAATGGAAGTTCATCATAAATCTCTGGACGCTTCCAGGCACTGTTAATTGGTGGTGTGCTGATGATGTAATTAGCAATATATAATAATCATAACCCCCAAAGCAGAAGACTGCTCTTACAGCCGGGCAAAGATGCAGGTAGAGAGTTGGATTAGGATGGGATGCAATCATTTTATATCTCTATGTAGGAAAATAAAAAAATAATATAAGAAAAGTGCTTCTCTAATCTGTCTCCTGGGAGCAGCCTGGTGACAATATTTTTTGCTGAATTTCAAAACAGCACCCATACTAAAGTTACTATATTGACCATGCTAAAAAAAAAAAAAAAAAAGAAAGCCACCCACTCTGTGGAGGCTGAGTTCTATGAGTTGGGAAATCTGGACATCTTTAAAACTCTTTGAAAAATTTGAGGAGGATTGCCTCTGAGGTGCCATACACAAAAGCTGGTAGAGGTTGGTTTGAGGTCTGCTGAGCTATCTGCTTTTGTTCTATCCTTCCCTGGATCCTTCTCAACCCTGACGACTGTGATGAGAAGAATGGGAGGAGGATTGCTCCCTGGAGGGCAGCGTGGAGCCCCTCTGCCAGCTGCCCATGGTTTATGTAGCTGTGTGCCTTCCAGAGGCCTGGTCCGCCATGGCCTGGTAGAGCCTGACACAGAGTTGAGCCATGTCTCCCACTGCCATTCCACAGAATGATGGGTGAGAGGAAAAAGCAGTTAGGACAGTGTGATACACAGGGAGGAAACACTGTGTGGGAAAGCCCTGAGAAAACACACAAACCTAGGATAGAGCTGGCAACGGCCTTCAAATTCCATTCTCAGAACTCTGAGGGACTAAGACCTTTCCTTTTCCTGCAGCCCCCCCCCATGTGCACACACGCGCAAGCCCACACTCAAGCTGGAATCTTTCTGAATCTTATTTCAAGGATGATTATTTTTAGGTTTTGTTTTCCAAGGTGTTCCTCCCTCTCATCGGCTTCGTACTGGGCTCCTCTGCTTCTGTTTTCTGCAGTGTCTTTCTGTTCCCCAGACCCTGATTCTTTCTCCTGCAGGCATAGTTGGGGCCCACCTCCTGAGTTTGGGGAGGGCAAGGGGGAGGCAGGGTAGTCTTAGGGCTTCAATACCACCTCTCTCATTCTCATTTACTGGCGGTGTGACTTTCAGCAAAGTTCCCAACTTCTCTGTGTCTCAGTTTCTTCAGCTATATTTTGGGGATAAAAACACCACCCACTTCAGGGGATTGTCACAGGGGTTCCATGAGTTAATATCTATAAAGCAACTTGGAAGAATCCCTGGCACAGAGTCAGGGCTCTCTCATTCTTTGCTTTCATTAGTATTCTCAATCTTAATCAAGGAGGATGAAGATTAGCATTCATTTCTCCCTACAAGACTCTTAGAATTAAGTCTTCCTCCTACCCCAGCTCTGGAGAACCCCTCCCTGCCACTGCCTTCAGCACAGCTCACTGAGCGGCCTCTGCCCCATCCACTCTGTGATTTGGAGTATCAAGCAAAAACCCACAGGCCTATGTTACAGTGGAAGATCCCTGATTTTGCCATGTATCTCATTTTCTGAGTCCACCAGTTATAAATGACAAAATTACTGACTTCTCTTTGGTGCTACTCCAAAATTTTGATGGGTTGGCCAGGCCCATTCTGGGAGGAAGAGACATCCCACTAAATTTCAGCCTAATGGGGATCCTGCTCTTTTCCTTGTTCTGGGTGAGACTTTCCTCCAAGAACAGGAGTCATATCTTTTTTTTTTTTTTTAAGAGTTGGAGTGTTACTCTGTCGCCCTAGCCAGGGTATAGGTGGCAGCTTCCATCTCACTGAGGTCTCAAGTGAACCTTTCACCTCAGCCTGGGTCTACAGGTACATATCACCACACCCAGCTAATTTTTTGACTTTATGGTAGAAATGAGGTCTCACTGTGTCAGTCAGACTGAACTAAAAAAAATCCTCCCACTTCAGCCTCACAAAGTGCTGGGATTTCAGGTATGAGCCACCATACCTGGCCTAGGAGTCATTTCTTTGACAAGACTCATTGAACAAGAATTTTCTGTTCCTGAAAAAATCACACATATACATTTAATGATAATCAAGAAATAATTGCTTAAAAAATATGTAAATACCACTAAAATGAAATTTTTGAATAATGATTAGTTGCATAGAAAAATCATAATAGTGTAATTTGTGTGAAATATATTAGATATAATATGGTATATTTAGCGTGGTTTTACGCATGCATATTTGGGTGAACAAAACAAAATTGGACATATGTTGTAGTGGACGCATAGGTCATTTATGTTGACTTTATAATTTCTTACTATTTTCCAATTTTTAAAAAGTGTACGTACAGTACTTTAATGATTTGAGAACAAAAAAGCAATGAATAATGAATAGTGCTATTTTTAGGAAATCTGAATAAAAAGCATTTATATAACCCCTTGGGTACTTGTCATTATCTATACATCCCATTCGTCAGACTGAAAATCTTCTAACTCTGATGTCGAAGGAATCCTTTGAAAAGTTGTAATGCAAATTTGGAGAATTTGTTGTGGTGACGCTCACATTCTCTGTCTATAAACTAAGGGTATCTGACACTTTCATTCTAGCTCTCACCCAGGACTCTTTCTCCATTGATGGGTCTCACTCTGAATGTTGATTTTCTAAGCTCCCAGTTTATCCCTGAATTCCAGACCCCTCATCCTTACAATGGAGGACAATGGAGTACATCTGCACTGGGTTCACATTGGAAATGTGAGCCAAACCTGTATAGCCCAGAATGTTTGGGAAGTGGCTCAATGTGACACAGCACATCACAGGGTGCTGGGTTGAAATGTACTGCAGGCATCTGTCTGGTGTAATTGACAAAGCCCTACAGTCACACTCAAAGGACACTGGTCGAGCCATCTCTTTGATAATGCACAAGAAGCTTACTATATTTTGGAATGAGTGTCCTTCCACATAGCAAACATAGATAATAAAATGATTTTAAAAGGTACAGATTGTGCTTTTCTGATGCTGCTTATACACACTGAAATAAAGAAAATCATCTTTACATATCAAACCACCAGAAATAGATATTTCAAAAAAATGCAAATGATGGAAAAAATGCACACGAGGAACATAGTTTGCCCTATGCCTTCTGGGATTTTAGGCATGTCACAATAAGAAGAGACAGGAATCGCTGATTTATCTGTCCCTTCTTCTGATGAGCTCTTTAGCTCCTGTCAAATACGTTTCCTCCAACTTCTGTTCCAGTCAGTTAGCACTTAGGACAGATTATCTTGGCATCTTTATTGACTTATACACCGCCTTGTATTATAAATTACATGAAGACAGAAACAAAGGTGAAGTGCTCATTAGAGTTCATGTACTAAGCTGCTGTGCAGGGAGGTGAGGGGTAGATAACAGGGAAGGAGCTGGGTAGGAAAGAGACAGCCACGCCGGACTGGTATTTCTCCTGGACATGTTAGTCTCTCACCTCTTGCCTATGGCTCCTTCTCGATGTTGCGATTATGGTACACCAAAAGACACTTGCTTGGCATCTATGAACGCACAATCCAGAAATTGGGGGTGTAGACACCAGATAAACTCTGCTTTCTTTCCCTCTACAGACGGATGATCCTGAAGAGCAGTTCATAATGTTGAAGGGGACTGCATCACCCAGCAACCAGCATATGCCCAGTGGCTTCAAACTCAGTAATGTACCCTCGTCTTTGGCTTTCTCTCTTTTCCTGCTGCCCTGTTTCTTCTCTCACTCTTGCTCCCTAAGGTTGTGTTCCCAAGATTTCTCTCCCCAGGTTCCTTTTCTAGGAGATATGAGCTGAGACAACAAGGTGGGGATAAAATCCATATCCATGCACAGATGGGGGCAATTTCCAGACTGACAATATTGGAAACAGGAAACAAAACCAAATGAGTTCAGATGAAGTGGAAATGTTGTACCTTATACTTTATCTGGTATAAAAGAGATGTACAGTACTTATTTATAAAATGAATAAAAGAAAGAATGAATAAACCAACCAATTAGTCAAAAACAGATCAAAGTTGAGAATTGTATAGGAAGAACAAAAAGACCAAAAACAAGAACACCAAAAACCTTTCTTGATGGGTTAGGGGCTCTCACTTCAGCAGTCATTTAACCCTGATTATTCATCATGTAGGCATTTACACTTCCTGGACCTTAAAGACACTGACAATAAATTTCAACATTTTAACTTCACTGGGACCTCAGTCATTCTGCACACATAATAAGGCTTGAATGCCTGTATTTGATTCCCTTATCTTTTTAATGTATTTTATGAGCACCTACTATGTGCCAGATACAATTTTGAAACACATTTTCAACATGTATATGACTCCCCTTACGCACATACACACACACACATGGGTGCGCATGTGTGTGCACAAGGCTGTGATTTGGGATCCCAAATCCTACATGTAAGAACTGCTTTCCCTGTTGCAGAACATCCCAAGGACTTTCTGCAGCCACCTTCCTGCCCCCTGTTCCCTCAACACCACTACACGCCTGCTTGTAGCTGAATGGTGCTGAGTTCTTGCATGTGATGTCAACTTTATGCCCCAGCCACTGAGTCCTTATGTCCCTGAAATGATGAGAAATTGGACAGGTCCTCAGATCAAGGATGTCCAGTAAGCCCTTCTGCCATGATGAAAAAGTTCTAGATCTTCACTGTCTAGTATCATAACTATTGCTACATGTACCTTGTGGGACTAGCAAACGGACTTTTAAATTGTATGCAGTTTTAATTAATTCAAATTTATAAGCCACATGATGACCAGAGCCTACCCTATTAGACAGTGCAGTTGTACAACTTTCAGAATTACGTTCATCTGTCAGCTGCCTTAGTCCGTTTGGTCTGTTATAACAAAATACCTTAGACTGGTAACTTACATAGAACAGAAATGTATAGCACATAGTTCTAGAGTCTGGGAAGTTCTTGATCAAGGCACAAGCAGATCCAGTGTCTGCTGAGGGCACTGACTGCTTCATAAATGGCGCCTTTTTGCTGTGTTTTCACATGATGGAAGGGACAAGGACGTTCCCTGCCTCAAGCTCCTTTTTAAGGATAAGAATCTTATCCATGAGGGCAGAGCTCTTATGACTTTATTACCTCCTAAAGGTTCCATCTCTTAATGCCATTAGCTTAGCTATTCGGTTTCAATGTGAATTTTCGAGGGATACAGCGTTCAGACCACAGCATCCACACTTGCCATCCTCTTCTTTCCCTGGACAGCCCTGCCCTGTGTCCCACACCCAAGTCATTACATCAACTTGCTTAGTTTCTCAAAAGTCCCAACTATTGAGAGGACCCGTGAGAATTTGCAAGTGTTTTGCCTAAGGATGAGAAAAGTAGACTGAGGAGAAAGACCTGGTACAGGACTAAACAGAAGAGGACAGGTAATTGTGAGTATTGGGAATAATAATAAGAAAAACTACTAGTATATAATTTAAACTGCTTCATAAATGAATTAGAAACATGGGAATTAGAGTGACTAAAACATGATGGAATCACTGAGCGACATTTAAATAGGAAATACAAGTGCCTGGCCACACACAGTGGAAAGGGTTTGGGTGAGGACAGGATTCCAGCAAGAAAACCTGAAAGAAGGTAGAGGCTGGGTGAGATATGGAAGAGACGGATGGCATGAGCTATATACGTGGGTGCCTGTTGGAAAATGACTGCCTGACTTTGCCCGTAAATAATCGAATTTGCTAAAATATGTGCAGCATCTTTCTTAGGTCTCCCTTTCAGAACTGGCTTAGGGCATGATACATGTTCTCATCACTCCCATTAAATGAAGAATGGTGAATGAAAGCAGAGAAGAGGATTGCTGCGAGAACGATTTTGCTTGTGCATGTGCAAGGTGCATGTGCCAAAAGAGACGTGACACCAATTATGCCCCATTATAAGTAGGAGCAGATCCAGATCTGAAAAGAAATATGAAGAATGGTGAAATAACATCAAAGTCTGAATAGGAGAAAAGTGATGTCAGGAAGCAACCATATATTTAAAATTTAAGAATACTATATTAAGTCCTGAAAAAGTACAGCAGAAAGAACTTTAAAAGTCATAAATCAGCTGAGAACACATTGAAGTTCTCGAGGACTCAGTACCAAGACAAGTGCCCCTTCTGACCTGCAGAGACTTCCTTCATCAAAATCACTTTCTTGTATAGCGGGGTGGTGTGGAGGCTGACTTTTTTTTCTGGGTCATCCGAAAACCTCATTTTTTTCCTCCCAAGCAAGGGAGCGGCCATCCCACTGTGCAGCAAGCTTTGGTTTGCTATGTTCAGAATTCTGAAAAGAAATGTTTAAGACTAAATTTGATTTCCTGCCAGCAGATGTCCTTCTCCATCAAATCAAAGGCAAAAGAACCCAGGCCCACTCGTCTTCCTGTTTTCAATTTTCCAAGCCTTGGTTTTCTGGGGAGTTCTGCAGCTTGTGGGGGGTGGGCTTGCTGCCAAACAGCTGCCAAGGTTCTTTCCCTCCTCAGCTCAGGAGCTGATGGGGTTCTTGGCCACCAGATTTAATTGAGTCTACTTGACATGGCAGGACTGACTGGGGCCACCAGGTGGGTGTGCCCAGGGAAGTGGGAGAATCAGCTTTTACTCGTAGAGCCTGGGTCAGGGCTGGAGGAAAGTGGCCCTCCTTTTTACCATGGGGATTTGAGTGGGTGTGACTCTGGTGATCCTTAATCATGGAGTCACCATCCTGGAGAATCATTTTACTCCAGCCGGCATGCAGAGGACTCAGCGTCCAATCAGAAAGGCAGAAGGAAGCAATTGGTCTTGGGTCACCTGACACTACTAGCAGGAGGCCCATGCTGGGTAGATGCACCTTCTCTAAGGCCCTTGGCCGGTCCCTTGGAAGATCAACGAGGATGGCTGGGAGAAAGAAGCACATGGGAAAATTCCCTCTGATTTGGCACAGTTGTCCACTGCTGCAAAGGAAATACTGCAGGCAGACTTTATCACCAATCACAGGATGTTTTGTTTTTCTCCATCTGGGGAGATGGGCTTCCATTGTATATTGTAATTTACAACAGTAAATTTTCTCTTCTCCTCAAAAAAGTTTTATTTAAGATTGAGTCTTTTTCATATACCTGTTGACTACTTATGTGTCTTCTTTTGAGAAATGTCTGTTAATATATTTTACACACTTTTTAATAGGACTGTTTGCTTTTTTCCTTTAAGCACATTTGAGTTTCCTGTAGATCCTGGATGTTAGGTCTTTGTCAAAAAATACAGTTAGCAAATATCTTTTCCCATTCTGTAGGCTGTCTTCGCGATCTCTCGATGTTTTCTTTTGCTTTGCAGAAGCTTTTCAGTTTGATGAGATCCCACTTGCTTATCTTATCTCTTATGGCATGGACATTTGGGGTTTTGATCAGGAATTGATTGCCTCTTCCAATTTCCGTAAAGGTGTCTCCTGCATTTTCTAAGATTCTCATAGTTTTTAGGTTTTATGTTTAGGTATTTAATACATTTAGAGTGGTTGGTTTTTGTATATGGTCATAAGTAGAGATCCTGTTTCAATCTTCTGCATGAGGTCAGCCAGTTTTCTCAGCAACATTTACTGAATAGGTTCTCCTTTCCCAAGTGGTTGTTGGTAGAGGCTTTGTTGAAAATGAGTTGGTTAACAAATTGAGGTTTTGTTTCTGGAATCTCTATTCTGTTCCATTGATCTATATGCCTGTTTTGGTACCAATACCAGACTGTTTTGAATATTGTAACGTTCTAAAAAATATGCGATACATATTCATGATAGAATATTATGCCTCCATAAAGAAAGATAAAATTATGAACTTTGCAGTGACTTGGATGGATTTGGTGTCTATAATACTCAGTGATCTATCACAGAAACAAAGAACTGAGTACCACATGTTCTCACTCATAAGTAGACCCTGAACGTTTATCATAATACTATAAGAAAGGGATTGGCAGTAGTGGGACACTGCGGGGGTGGGGGGTGGGCAGCATGTAACACCAATAAGGGTACCTGAGCTCAAACCAGATGAAGTGGGGACCAAAGGGAGGCTGAAACTTCATCTTTGTGATGACCACTTAGGTATCTAATCTTAAATTGTACTTACATCTTTGAAATAAAAAAAAAACAATTCAGCCTTTTTTTCAAAGGTTAATCTGAAACTCCCAAAAGATAAGTATCTAATATATTCAGGAAGGGTGACAAATGTGCTGTTTATGTGAGAGGCTAAAGTAAAGAAAGATATGGAGTGGTTCGGTTGGGGGGAGGGGAAATGGGCCATTGTGAGCAGAAGAGAGGAAGTAAAAGAAAAACAAGTAATCAGCATGGATTATATGGCGTACTATGTGTAGACATTATATTAGGGAACTTTACACATCTTTTTTTTGTGTGCTTCCTGATGTCCTTTAAATTGTCATTATTATTCTTTTTTTTACACGTTTGGAAGCTGAGGCTAAAAGCCTAGGTACACGTCTAATATGATAAAGCTAAATAAGTGATACAGATAACATTTGAAGCTGTCTGTCTTTATCTACCACATAAAAATAAGCAACAGTGTGTCCTGCTCAACCACGGGTCTGGAACATGCCATCCCTAAATCTTTGATAATTTATATTTAGCCATCCTTCAAATTTCAGTTTTTGTGCCATTTCTTTGCATAGAATTTCCACAGTTCCCCTGAACACCTTGTTTATTTCCGTACTTGCAGTTGGGGATTTTCTATCAGTTGTGTAAGATTTTTTGTTTAGTATTTGTTGATGATAATTTTGGGGGGGTGATTATTATATTCTTAGTGTCTAGCCCATAACAAGTAGTTATGAGCGAAAAAAGTGACAGCTATATAGCAAGGACAATCTGGAGTCCATACTTTGCCTTAATAGTGCTTTTGTGTATTTCCAGAACTTGTTATGACTTTTATACAAGTTAGGCTTTAATTTCTACTTCTGTCCCAGAAAAACAAAATCCAGCATGGATATTGCCTATTCACTAGGCTAATATCCTCATTGCTCTTCATTCTTCACTAAGCACGAAGTCATATATGTACTCGGTTATTAGTAATAAATTCCCTAAGTATTAGACAGGTAGTTATACAACCTGTTATATTACTTAAACAATAAAATTGTGGTAGGTATTAATGTTAAAAAATAACAATGCAATGTTATTAATGATCACATATACTTGCAAAAGGATAAATGATTCAGGAGCCTCTTAATTCTTGAATGTAACATTGTATTAGATGGACGCCATCAAGGGAATATTTTATTTATAGCAGACTCTCAAAATTTGTACTTTTGACATCTCCAATCATCTCACTCTGACTTTTTGATTAAAGGAGAGTTTGTGTCACAGAGATTCAAGTTAACTCTGCAAATCGCTGACGACATCATGATTTTCCCCAAAATGTCCTAACACCACTGTGTTCATAAAACACTTATTTGAAATGTATGTGAAACCAACTTCCAGGGTTTCTCAGAGGTACTTAAAGGGCTGCCTACTCACAAATGATAGAATGAAAATTTGCCAGATGACCATACCATATGTTCCAGTGATTTCCACAATCTGGAAATTTATTTTCAGGTCACAGAACAATTTTTCATGGCTCTCTTTTCAAAATTAAAAGTTGATGGTGTAGCACCAGAGAATGATTTTCTCATGCTGAAATTTTGGAGGAGAGAAATGTAATAATTTTTGAGCACTTACTACTTGTTATTTGTTTTACTTCTTTTTTAATTAGAAAATATAGTTTATTTAAAAGGTAAACTAGATAGGAAGTGAGAAAGAAAGAGGAGACTCACCTCCCCAAGGCAGGGAAGGGGACCAAAGACAGGAAGCATGGTGACAGCCATAGTTCAAGGAGCACATGGCTATACCAGAGTCTAGTAAAGCAACGACCTACTTCTTGTTTTCTTTAGTCTTTACAACAACGCTGAAATACAAGTTTTATGCACATAATAGTCCTAATTCTAAAGCTAAGTAAACAATCTTAGATCCACCAACTAGCTTATTCAAGGCCTAGACAAGTAGCAAAGTAGATACCTGAACCCAGATTGACTTTAGGTCAAAACTTATGTTCTTTTCATTACATTGCAGGCCAAACCAAGGTGACAACAAATATGCCTTTATCATCTTTTACCATCGGATTGTATTTCAGGTGCTATTTTCTTTCCAGCACAAATATACATCTAACTTCTTCGATATGTTGATGACTGTAATACTAGGGAAAGCCATGTGATCAGTCAAGATTCAATTTCTTCTTCCACGAAAATGTAAAATATTTAGAAACCTAGCTCTACTTAATACTATTGTTTTTCTAGGGGTCCATCAATCTTATTTATCCTTTAAAAAAAAAACCAGCTTTTGGTTTCATTGATTTTTTTGTTTTTTGTCTTCTATGTTTTTGGTCTTTTATTTGTTTGATGTCTTCCCAAATTTGGGCTTTTATATTGGTGATCTGGAGTCCCCTGCTGAAGTTAGGATTTTTGTAGTCTTGTTTACTGTAAACAAACAGAAACCCCCCAAAAGCAGAGTCCCATTCACAATAGTCACAAAACATTTCAAATAACTTGGCATCTTCCTAACCAGAGAAGTCAAAGATCTTTACAAAAAAAACTGCAAAACACTGCTCAAAGAAATCAAAGATGACACAAACAAATGGAAAAATATTCCATGATCATAGATTGGAAGAATAAACATTGTTAAGATGTCTATCCTACCCAAGGCAATCTGCAAATTTAACACAATACCCATTAAATTACCAGCAGCATTCTTTTTAGACCTGGAAGCGACAATACAGGAATCCATATGGAAACATAAACAACCACGAATGGTCAAAACAATCCTCAGCAAAAACAAAACAAAACAAAACAAAGTGGGAGGCATCATGCTCCCAGACTTTAAGCTTTATTATAAAGCTACAATAATCAAAAGAGCCTGGTATTGTTACAAGAACAGGCATATTGACCAAAGGAACAAGATAGCGATTTCAGAAGCAAAACATCAATTTCTCAACCAACTCATCTTCAACAAAGCCTCCACCATCAACCAGTGGAGAGAGAACCAATTCACTAAATGGTGTTGAGTAAACTGACTGACCACATGCAGAAGATTAAAACAAGACCCCTGCCTTTCCCCATACACAAAAATTAACACTAAATGGATCAAAGACCTAAATGTAAAACCTCAAACTATAAGAATCTTAGAAAACGTAGGAGACACCCTTATGGAAATTGGAAATGGCAACCAATTTCTGATCAAAACCCCTTGTGCCCATGCCATAAAAGCTAAGATGGACAAGTGGGATCTCATCAAACTGACAAGCTTCTGCAAAGCCAAAGAAACCATTGAAAGAGCAGGGAGATAGTCTACAGACTGGGAAAAAATATTTGCCAACTGTATATCTGACAGAGGCCTAGCATCTAGGATATGCAAAGAACTCAAACGTGCTGAAGAGAAAAATACAAACAGCCCCATTACAAAGCGGGCAAAAGTTATGAATAGACACTTCTCAAAGGAAGACATTCGAGGAGCCAACAGATACACGAAAAAATGCTCAGCCTCACTAGTCATCAAAGAAATGCAAATTAAAACCACACTGAGATACCACTTAACTCCTGTCAGGATGGCCATCATCAATAACTCAAAAAACAACAGATGCTGGAGAGGATGTGGCAAAAAGGGAACACTACTACACTGTTGGCGGGAGTCTAAACTAGTACAACCTCTGTGGAAAACAGTGTGGCAATTCCTAAAAGATCTAAAAATTAACCTCCTATATGACCCCACAATTCCCCGACTGGGAATATAACTGGAGGAACTCAAATCACTCTATGAAATACATACCTGCACATCCATGTTTATTGCAGCATTATTCACAATAGCAAAAACATGGAACTAACTGTGCTGCCCATTGAAAGAGGACTGGATAAAAAAGTGTGGTAAATACACATGATAGAATATTATGCATCCATAAAGAAGGGCAAAATTATGAACTTCGCAGGAACTTGGATGGATTTAGAGGTTATAATACTGAGTGATCTATCCCTGAAACAAAGAACCAAATATCACATGTTCTCATTTATAAGCGGACCTTGAACTATGTAATACTTTAAGAAAGGGATTGGCAGTAGTGGGAAACTACCAGGGGAGGGTGAAGGTGAGACTGGAAATGGTGGGAACTGCCAGGGAAAGTGGAGCACACCTCATCTATGAGTGTACTTGCATAAACAGCATTTGTATACCTAATCCTGAATTGTACCCCACATATTTAAAATTAAAAATTAAAAAAATACCATTATTTTTCTTAGTAAAGTTAGACCTATTATTTCTATAAATACACCACACAGAGACAGTCCATCTCCTGGCCATAGAGCAACACAACCAGCATTCCACTGAAACTTTTCCCAAAGCATCCAAGCCCCTAAGGTCAAATTCTCAGATCTGGTTTTCCATTGGGGAAACCATGTGATCAATCAATATTCACTCTTTTCTTCCATGAAAACGTAAAATATCTAGAAACTTAAAAGCTCTACTTAATACTGTTATTTTAATAGTACTTAAAACTGCTATTGGAATTCTGCTTTGTGGAGTGGTAGGATTTCTGTTTTGTTGTTAGAATTGCCAACTCTCTTGAATTTTCAGTAAACTTCCGTCTTTCTAGGCCAGTGATGCTCCCCAAGGGCCCTCTGGAAGGACTGGGTGCAAAGCCCATCTGCCACCTTGTGGCAGGCTCAGGCAATTCTCCATCCTAGAATGGTGGAGCCTGGAAGAAAGTTGGCCAGCGATCTTATTTTTATTTTTTTTAATTTAATCATTTATATACCTAACCCTGAATTGTACCCCATATCTTTAAAATAAAATTTAGAAAAATTTTATTCATTTAATTTTATTGTATACTATTTATTCTTAATGAGGCAGCATTTCCATTCACCTTCTCAATTTTTAGAAAGTTCCAGCATCTAAGTTAACAATGGTGATCCCATTAGTTTACAATGAAAGTCCATTCGAGGGCACACACCTTACTTTTTGATCTGTGACTTTTTACCTTCTACTATCAGTCTGCTTTCAGGATATTCCTTTAGAATTTAGGAAAATATGGATTCACCTGTATGACCAAAATAGATACTTATGATTGGGTTTAAAAATGGAATTCTTTGGGAAACTACAAAAATAAAAAGCGAAAGTTCTTTAAAAGAAATATCTCAGTCTTCAAGTCTAGGATACACCTGATTAAATGAAAAACCACTATTAATAACTACAGGGTTTTTTTTCCCCCTAGCTTAGTTCTAATTTCTATCTTCCTTTCTTTGGATAAGTGGTCCTCAGACTTGACTATGTATTGGAATCCCCTTGCTAATTCTAATGGATTTTCAGCTTAAAGGACTGAATATTAAAATAAATCCTACAGTAAAAGGCAATATTTATCACTTGGATGCATATTTATTTAAAGGACAGCCATTAAGTAGAAAAATTTAGAACAAGATTCAAAGTTTATTAATCTAAGATTATTGACCTTATGTTAATGATAAAATAGGTCTTTAACTTACTATGCTACAAACTTCAAATACTTCAAGTTCACAGTTTAGCACTAAAATTTTACATTTCTGGAAATTTATATGAAAGGAAAAAACAGGGTGTATAATAATAAAGACCTTTAGATCTGCACAAAGTTCTTACTGAAATAGATCTGATGACTTGCAAGTAGAAATAATAAAATAAATAGATGGATAGTATGCATGGGGATTCAGGTAATGAAAGTATATGTATCTAGAAGATTTTGGCATCGTTATAAGTTCTACGCTCTTTGCATACCTAACAAGCTTTGGATTCTACAAACATATGACTTCTTTTTATTGCATTTTTTATTAAACAAAAATATTTAAGAATAGTTATTTATTTTTAACAATTTTTTGTACTGATGGGAAAAACATTGTATTGATAAAGATGTGTAATGATTTCTTCTTCAAGACATCCAGAGAGTAAGGATAATGAATGTAACAAAAAATTTTAATCAAAATTTTAAATTACATATGTTTATATGTGTACAGCCACCTTATAAAGAAGAATTTAAAGGGTTCATAACACTATATGCATGCAAGATGGGAAATAAATCTCAAAACTGAAGAGTTTATACAGTTAAAAGTGGCAACTAAACAAACAGTACTAGGGAGCAAGATTCCAAGTTTAGCAGTCAGCACATGATACATACAAGTTAATGCTAATCAATTAATTTTAAATATTAATTGTTATACAATGCTCGATGTTTAATTTATTCTTGACTGAGTCTGTGAATTTGTCCTCCGGATGTGACAAAGTGATACAAATAGAGTGATTTTTGTCTCCGTGTGAAGTTCTGATAGACAGTGATGGGGCTTAGAGATGAATTAAACAGGCTAATGTTAATCAATTAATCAAAATTATAATTAAAGTTACTCTTTAAACAATACTTTAGCTATAAATAAGATAAAGGAGAGAAGCTAAGAAAGAGAAAAAGTAGATTTCCTCAAAATGATACATTATATTCATGGACTAGTTCTGTTGAGTTTTTGTTTGGCAACCTTGGCAATTTAGTGGTCCCTCCACAGACTGAAACATTTTGAAGATCAGTGACCATGACTATATCAGGTTGGCAGGTAATCTGAAAAAGAGTCCCTGATTGTCCAGCCTGCTCTGGCGTCCTGCGGGGTATTATTTTCCTCAGAGATGAAAACTAGCTCATTACTTCATGTTTGGTTACCTGTGCATGGAAAGTCATGCTTTTGTTCTGATTTCTAAATAATTTTGAGGGGGAAGAAGCAGACAGTAGAATTAAATTTTAGTTTGTATTCATCTTTCTGAGAATAAACAATTGGACAAAAAACAAACAAACAACAACAAATTAAAAGACACAAGTTATGAAGGATAACATGCAGCATTTTTTCTTCTTTCAGTTCTAGTGGAAAAGTGTAGAGGAAAATGGCAGAAACTAAAAGTTATTGAGCATGTGAAATGTTTCAGACTCTATGCCAAGTTTTTATACCCATTATTATGGCCTTAAATCAACGCTTTTGAACAGAGTGTTATCTCTGTCTCACACTTAGGGAATTGAGCCTCAGAGAGGTTAAGTGATTAGCAAAATGCCACACAGTCAAAATGTAGCAGATGTTTTACTTGAAACCAGATCTGTTTAACTGAAGTTCACACTACATTCTCTATGCTAAAAGTGAAGGTATGGGTAAGGAGAGACCAGACTATTGAAAAAAGCATCTGTATTAGGTTCAGTCTCAAATATTGATGCATTCCAATCCCTTTCATACTGGAAGTGTGACTTTAATTTCCACAGATCTACATACACTTCATGTGAATATAGCTCCTTGGAATATGAAAAAATTATCATTTTACATTCTTCATCAACTCTGTAGATCTTCAAAAAAATGGTCACGCCAGGCACAGCTCAGCAATCAGTGAGTACGTCAGTGGGTTGGGTGTCAACTTCTTTCCTTTCCAGGAACTTGTTTTAAACAAATTATTGTTTGAATTCTGGAAAAGCCGACACCCCTGGCAGGTGAGATCAGGAGGAAACATATCTCCTCCTCCCATTCTCATACTGCACTGGCACTGAAAGGAGATCTGGCAGAGAAAATTAGAGAGTGTGACCTTCCTAATGTTGAAATGATATTGTTAATACCACTTTTCTTACCTTAGTTCCTACATGACATAATCATCTCTCCTCCAGCTTACATTTACCCTTACAGATTGTTAAACAGAGACAATCACATTTCTACCCTTAGCATTTTCCATTATCAACAAATATGTTTTAAAAATTAAACTAGGATTTAGGTATACCCATGAATAATGTGATCAGTTGAAACTGGTAGAGAGAAGGGGTTTCAAGAAAAGGAAAAGGGATTTCAAGAAAACGAAAAGGGATTAAGTTGTGTTCACCCCGATCATGCACCATGATACCTTGTGTTTCCTCCAGAGGCATGGATCTCCAGGTGAGAGAACTGGCATAGCTCTACCGATTTTCTTTCTGAGCCAAAACTAGAGTGGATATTACAATGTATTTGATATTATTTTTACTGATAATGCAATGCAATTCATATACTCTTAGCACTCCTCATTGTCTCCCTGTAGCTTCTAAAACAAGTTCAAATAGCATATTCCACCGTGCTCTTCACAGTCTCACTTCTTATCACCTTTTTGTTGTCTTCTCTTGATATTTTTGCACATAATTCACTCTGGTCTTCTATAGGTTCTCTCATGAACAAAAAAGTATAACTCAAAATCAGCCTGCACCTGCACAATGAATCTCTCCATTGTTATGCAATGCTTGATGTTTGATTTATTTTTGACTGAGTCTTGGTGGATTTGTTCTCTGAATATGACAGTGATACCACTAGAGTGGTTTTTCTCCATGGAAGACTCTAACAGACAGTGATAGCACTTAGATTTTTTTTTTTTTGAGTCGGAGTCTCACTCTGTCGCCCAGACTGGAGTGCAGTGGCCGCTCCCGGCCACTGCAGCCTCGACCTGCTGGGTTCCGGCGATTCTTCCGCTTCAGCCTTCCAAGCAGCCGGAACTACAGGCACGCACTGCCATGCCCGGCTGATTTTTTGATTTATTGTAGAGATGAGGTCTTGCTGCCCAGGCGGGTGTCGAATCCCCGGGCTCAGGCAATCCACTCACCTCAGCCTCCCAAAGGCGCAGGATTACAGGCTGAGTCACCAAGCTCGGCTAGCACTTAGATTTTTTTCAAATGCACACCCTGAATTAGAAATTGAGATAGCCTTTAATGGAATAATGGAGTTGCTAGAGCTGTCCTTCCGTGTCTTTTTTTTTCCTTTTTAAATCTTACTAACATTTCCCCCGCCCCCAAAATTGGGAACCTCTGTCAGAAAGATTTGCCTTGCAGCATCCTTGACATTTAGATGCCTACCAGATAGTCTGCTTCAGAACTCACTATGCTCTAGAGCATCCTTTAGTCTCATCATCGGTTTTTTCCACAGTCTAAATCTAAAAGTATTTGTTAGTGTTTTCTAGCACGTGGAATATCCTATCGCCTTGAAAATGTTCAATAAAATGTGTATTAAAATAAATGTTGAAATAAGAATTATCTAAGATTTTATTGGATTTTTTATAATAGAGCCCAAACAATATGAGAATTTGAAAATATAGTTTTGAAACATTTGCTTCTTTTCCAGGTTTATAATATTAGTATTTTGCTGCCTGCTTCCCTATAATGCTTAAAAATTTATGCATGCCACATATTGAGACCTTAAGTGCTGGAATATTTCATTTTTCCTTGACTAGAGCTATGAGATTAGAGTTGAGAAATATATTTTGACAAACCATCCTGGGACCATCAATGCCTGGGAGTCAGTTCACTGACCTGAATATTTCTGCCTTTGATATGGAGGGCTATATCAGATAGAGAGAATCAACTCCAGAGATTTACTAAGATTGACTACCTTCATAGCAGAGGCTAGGAGTACGAGTTTCTGTGATGGGCATTGTGGATCCTGAACATGATACATATGGGTAAGAAGGTGACTGATAGATGAGAGTTGACCAAAAGTCATTGTACTAATCAAGATTGGAGTAAGATTTGGCCACTTTTAAGTTCCAAAAAACAACTAATTTTGATAAAAGGTAGATGTATATACCAGTGTCTTTAAATTCCTGACTTTCTTAAAACTCCACTGGAGTTGAATCTAAAGAAAAGTCAGGGATATGTAATGTTGGCATAGAGTTACTAGAGAGTTAAAATTCATTTTTTAGCTGCAGTATCTAAACTGCCCTTAACAAGATCATTTTTGCACATGAAATTTTGCACCTCATTACCCCTAATTACATACTTTTAAAGGCATTCTTTGAAAATGCAGAGTGAACAATGTAGAATAGAAAATACCTATCTTTCTTCTATTCTATTAATTGTTGAATCTTATTCTTAAATCTGACTTCAGCATTTATATCTTTCTATCCCAAACAAAATGTTTTATTCTCATCTAAACTTCAAAGATTTTCTTTTGGGAAACAGAAAGAGAAACATACCATATTAATAAGTACAATGGGGGAGAACTAAAAAAAAACCCAGAATTTTATTTGTAAAATATTGTGCATTTATTCTTACATGTTTAAATGTCACTCACCTTCAAAATATACTGTTTGATGGAATGCACCTATTGAAATGCTTTTTACCACCGCTCAAAACAATTTTTGAACTCGTCCATCGAGATGCCTTATAGTGCCTCTGTCACTTTTTGTTTGTTTGTTTGTTTGTTTTACCTCTTCCACATCGGTAAAATGTTTTCCTCTGAGGACTTTTTCATTTGGGGAAACAAACAAAAAATAAAGTTGCTCAGGACAAGATAGGGTGAATAGGGATGGTAGGGCATGGGGACCATGCCACCTGTGGTCAAAAACTGCTAAACATTCAGCATGGCTTGGGCAGGTGCACTAGTAAATCACACATCATGAAATAGGCAAACGGGTTGAAGGAATCTCCTCCCCTCAAAAAGTTAACTGGTGCCAAATGCAACCTCTCACAACAATGCTAACTGGCACACTGTGGTTTAATGGGTTCCTAGGACCCACTTTTGATTTATCATATTTATATATTTTACATCCAAATCTATTATACATGTATAGCATATATTATAATATACTTATATTTATTACATGTGTTATATGTTACATCTTATTATATATAAAAATAGGTAATGTTTTGAGAGTACTTTTTGTGAAATAGGTACTTGATCTGTCTTATCTAATTCTCACAACCACTTTATAATATAAAGACTATTGTCCTAATTATAGAAATGAAGATACTGAGGCTTAGAAAGAAAAGTCTACACAACGAATAAGTGCTGAAGTCTGGAATTTGCTCTTAGAAAGTTTGCCTCTGAGTCCTGGGCCCCTGGCAACGTCTTCACAATCATGTTTCTGCCTGATGAGATGTTCTTGTAGTCACAATATGTTTGCCCTTCTCTTGTTGCTCTATAAATGCCATGTTACCTGGAAAATGGCTAGTTGAATCAGATACATTTGAGAATACTTATAAATGTATGTAAATGTGTTCTATACCAAAAACTAAGTCAGTGGGATAAGGAGGAGTCCTCTTTCATCTCCAGGTTGTTCTGAGTGTTCTCTGGTTATAGTTTTCTCTACCAGAATCTATTATAACTCTTAACATTTTGATTTCTAAGGGGAAAAGATTGATGGAAACATCTGTGGAGAGCTAGAATCTTTAAGCCTTTTTTAATTTTTAAATTTTTTTTAAAGATATGGAGTGCAATTCAGATTTAGGTATATAAGTGATCATCATACAGGTATAGTTGGGGCCTCCCTTTCATCCCCACTTCACCTGTTTTGAGATCAGGTATTCTTATTGATGTTATGTGCTTCCCCTTCCCTGGAAGTGTCTTACTACTGCAAATTTATTTCTTATTGTATTATGGTAAACGTTCAGAATCTGCTTACGAATGAGAATATGTTGTACTCAGTTCTTTGTTTCTGTGATAGATCACTCAGTAATTCATCCAACTTACTGTGAAGTCCACAATTCTGTTTTTCTTTATGACTGTGTAATATTCCATTATGTATATGTACCACATTTTTTTTTATCCAGTCCAGTTTTAATGAGCAGCATGGTTGGTTCCATGTTTTTGCTATTGTGAATAGAGCTGTAATAAACATGTGTGGGCAGGTATCTTTTTTGTAGAGTTATTTAAGTTCTCAGAAGGGGATTGCTGGGTCAGTTTTTAAAACCAAGCATTTGACAGTTGCTCTCTCTGTATAAAAGCAGGGAAAGCCCTGTGGTTATGTCACAATGATATCTCCTTGCTGGCCTGAAAGAACTTGTACACATCATCTTGTCAGAAGTGCTGATGCAGCTGTCTTCATATTCTGGGGGAAATATCAAGGGTGGTCCCTTCCCTTGATTTTTTGCAAACTGTTAAATAAAACACATCTGGGAAACATACTTATAGAACAGGGTTGGATGACTTCTATTTAGAAATTGATTGGAGCTGGGCTCGGTGGCTCAGCCTGTAATCCTGCACTTTGGGAGGCTGAGGTGAGTGGATTGCCTGAGCCCATGGGTTTGAGAGCCGCCTGGGCAACTTGGCGAGACCTCATCTCTACAATAAATTCAAAAAATTAGCCGAGTGTGATAGTGTGCACCTGTAGTTCCAGCTACTTGGAAGGCTGAGGCAGAAGGATCGCCGGAGCCCAGCAGGTCGAGGCTGCAGTGGCCGGGAGCATGCCACTGCACTCCAGTCTGGGTGAAAGAGTGAGACTTCAACTCAAAAAAAAAAAAAAGAAAGAAAGAAATTGATTGGAGACAGAAAAGGAGCATTTTACTGTCCACATAATTCTGGTTTAGAATGAAGGGCATTTTTCAAAGATCAGACCACATGTGTATAATAATCAACTCACCTCCACCTTTTTAGTGTTTAGTTCCTAGGATATCAGGATGCATGATACACCATAGCAAAGGTACCAAGAATTGCAGACTTAAGTTTCAAAGGTTGTCACATCCCCTGTTTTGCAGATTTCTCATAGATAGCCATACATGCTTTTAAGATTGGTTCTCTAAGTTTTATAATTTCTGATATCCAATCAAGCAGATACTACTAGATGCCAAAGTTTAGGTTTATATTCTAATCAAAACTATAGTTCGTACTTTCTCAATTATGACATGAAGAATGGTCTTCTGAATAAAAACTTTTCCATCAAATCTAAAAACTTCACAAGTATATCATTTTCTTTCTTTTTTATTTTAAGAATGTGGGGTACAATTTAGGGTAAGGTATACAAATGTTCATTACCCAGGTATTCTTGTTGATGAGTTGATGTGGTGTGCCCCTCCCTCCCCTGGCAGTTTCCCTCAACTGCCAGTTCTGCCCCCCCCTGCAGTTTCTCACTTCTGCCAATTCCTTTCATATAGTATTATGATAATTGTTCACGATCCACTTATGAGTGAGAACCTATGATGCTCTGTTCTTTGTTTCTGTGATAGATCACAGAGTATGATAGACTCTAAATTCATCCAAGTTGCTGTGAAGTCCATACCAAGCATATCATTTCTAACCAGCTTCTTTACCATTCAATTCACAACTAAAATCTCTCTCTCTCTCTCTCTCTCTCTCTCTGTGTGTATGTGTGTGTGTGTCAGAGAGAGAGAATTTGAGAGAGTGAGAAAAAAGAACAAGTCTGTATTTTGTAAGAAAAAAGAAGTGTTCAAGAAAGGAACTATTAGTGACCAATACTGATATTTATTCAATGTGAAGGATTTAAGAGAGTTCTGAGGGTGTAGGAGAAATCATCATAATGATCCTAGCCTGTATTTAAATTTGTCCTGTGCAAGTTAACTAGGCTGTAGGCACAGCAGTATCTTGTATAACTACCAAGTCATGTTTATGAACTCACATGACTTCTATGGAACATGTGGTGAAGATATTTGAGGCATTATCAAACACCTGGAGATTTTCAATTCCTCATTTCTTGCTCATGTGATTTATTAACAGTTCTGCTAATGTAGATAGAATGCAACCCCAAATTATAGCAGTGGATGGGGCTGAATGTGCACAGCCTATGCAATTCAGAGCGCAAAATATCTGCAACCTACTTGATCATTTTTGAATCATCAGCTCCATCTTTATGTTAAATTAACAATTTAACAGCTGCTTTCATCAAAGTTCTTTTGTGTCTACCAACATGATACAGTAATTTTTTTTTTCTTAAAAGCAATTTCCACGATAATTTCTGCGTCTTTTCAGTCTCAGATTACTAATTTGCATGTTTTCTCAATTTGTATACAAATGTTCAGGCATTTATACACTATCTAGGGAGCATGAAACACCCTCTAGAGCTCTAGAGAATAATTTGATTCGTCTTATCATTCACTTACTTAAATTTCTTTTTCATTAAGGACAGGTGATGAATGAATGCAGTAAAATATGACTGAGCTTAGGTACAGAGTTTCCTAAATCAGAAATATTCTAAAGCAAAAGAGTAACCAAGGGTTCCTTTTTGACATAATTCCAGTAAATAGGACTATTGGACATGAGTCAGATTTGTTATAAAAGTCATATCTTTTTTTTTTTTTACCTTTTGTTTTCGTCTTCTTAAGCTACTATAGCAAAATACCATAGACTGGGTGACTTTAAAAAGCAGAAATTTATTTCTCACAGTTCCAGAGTCTGGGAAGTTCAAGATCAAGTTGCTGCTGGTTTGATTCTTGGCTTGTAGGTGGCCACTTTCTCGTGACATCCTTGATGCATGCACACACAAGAAAGAGCGAGGTATGGGGATTCTCTGGTGCTTTTTCCTATAAGGTGCACTAATCCCATCAGACCAAAGCTCAACACTTATGAGCTCATCTAAACTTAATTATTTTCCAAAAGCTCTGTCTGAAAACACCATCACATTGGGGTTTAGGGCTTCGATACATGAATTTGGGAAGGACACAATTCAGTTCACAGCACCTTTCATATCTTAAGAAAATTAGCTTAGCTTCAAGGTAGTTTAAAATCATCATTATATTTCTAAACTGTATGTGCAGCCTGAATGTTCTGGAGCTCAAAAGAAAGCATTAAGAAGATAATGCACCTAGATTTTCAAGAAAAATCTGATTTTTATTTTGGCAGAAATCACTTGAAATAATAGTTAGATGTCCCTTTTTTGGTCACCAGATCTCCTTAGAGCCCAACTCCTCCAAAGTGTAATGATCCTCCTTGAGGGCCCTCAGTGTCATATTCTATTCCAAATTGAATTGAAGAGGAGGCACACCCTAGCATGCAGCCTTTGTAATCAGTGATAATCCAGCCCTCTTGAGTAAAGCTCCAAACAGGAAGTGTTCAAATCTGACCCTTGTCTGAACTTGTGGAACTAGACAGTGAGAAATGACTGGACAGGATGGAAGAGGAAGAGGCACAGGAAAACTCCCATCCAAGGCCATGAGAAATTAATTGGAGCAAAGGGTTCAAGGAATAGGGGTACAAAATACCAACATCTGACCCTAAGTGTGAAGGACTGAGTTAGGGTGTGGTAATAGAATCAAAAGGCCTGGGCAAGTGAGGACAAAGTTGAAATGAGAATAGGTCCAAAGCAAATAAGGAGGCTCAGGTTTATCATGTCAAACAGCTTTTGGCCAACCATAGATTGGCTTATCAGCTACTGTATGCTACAGGAAGGGAAACTTGATCATCTGGCTTAGAGGATCAAAGACAGTGTGAACAGGAATGCAACTGTTCCCCAAATGGTGGGAAAGCAAGTGAGACAGCTCACAAAACGCAATGACTCTTAAAACGTTTGTTTAGATCTGAGACATGTCACATCCACTCACATGCCATTGGCCAAAGCAAGTCACAGGAACAAGCTTAATGTCATTTGGGCAAGGATACATGCGTCTTCAATGGGAGGCACTGTAAATGCCTTGTGAGTGGTAGCGACATACATTTTTCCTATAGGAAAGCAGCATAAATAGGTGGAAAGAATGATTCAATCTACCCTTTCTTTTCTCTCTCTCTCTCTGTCTTTCTTTTCTTTCTCCATCCCTTCCTCCTTCCCTTCCTTCCTTTAATTTATATGATCAGAAAAGGCAATCTACTACATCTTTTTAAAACACATTCTCCCTTATAAATGTTGTCATCTCTCTTGCCTGGTTATAGTTTCCTTCCATTTGCTTGTCAAAACACCAGCCCTAGTCAGATCCAAACACATTCTCTTCATGCTTTTATCTGTGAAGATGAACACCGCTGTAGAATGCTTAAAGAATAAGGCAAAACAGCACAATATTGTCATTATAAATTTATGATTAAGAATTTAACTTCTCATTCAACAATTCTAGTAAATTCTACTTTTTTTTCTCTAATAAGCTCATTCTTCCACTCTCTGCACTAATTATTTTAGACCCTTTTTAAAAATTCAAACCCATCACCCATCATACTCCACTGTGCTCTCTACTCTGACATGCCTCGGACAGATGGTGTTGATCCACACTTCATTAGAAGAACAGAAGCCATCAGGTGTTCTTCACCTCCCATCACAGACTCTGTGAACATGTCTGAGCTTGGACTCATCTTTTTCTTTACTTCTGTTGTGAGAGAAGAAGTTGTTCCTTTTTCCATCTAAAGGAGCTCTGGATCATGTCCTTTCTTATCTTTATAAGGGCTTCATCTCCCTAGTTCTTCATACTTTCTTCTATATAACTAATTTTTTCTCTCTCTAATCATTCCCCTTAGATGACAAGTTTTCCTTTTCTTATCTTGCAATCTTTGACAGGATCAAGCATGCTATCCTTATAGGAATATTATCATGACTCTTCCCTAATGACAGCACACAAATCTTAGTTTTCTTTTATTTCTCTGGCCATTTCTACTTTTGTGACTCATCTACTCCTTTAACCTAGTCCTAAATATGTTGGCCCCCTAAGTTCTGTGCCTCTTTAATGGATATTCTTTTCCTTGGTGATTGTATTCATTTCCATGACTTTTCATACCACCCGTTTGTAAATATTCTCATATTTCTACTTTATATATTGGATTATATATTGGATACTCTTGATTACTTATATATTGGATACTCTGGATTTTCATGTTTGATATTATCACTTGGTATCTTGCAGGTCTCTGAACTTTTTTTCCCCCTACAACAGAACTCTTGATTTTCTCCTCATTTCAAACCTGATCTAAACTCTTGATTTTCTCCTGATTTTAAGCCTGATCTAATCATGCCCCTCTTCTCACATTTCTTATATTATAAGATAGCAATACCACTCACTTGTTTCAGCCAGAAGCCTGAGAATTTTTTTTAGTGATTTTTTACTCTCTGACCCTTATATGCAAACTTGGGAACACCAAGGTATAATAGACTCTAACATCAAATGATTTTTCAGTCCACTTAGTTATTTATTTCTAGCTCCATCACTACCATCCTTGTCTCAAAAGCATTTTCACCTCTTCTCAGGACCACTAATTGTCTGGTGTCTTCCCTTCAGTGTTTACCTTCTCCTTCTGTCTTCTACACAGCAGTCAAAGAAAGGTTGCATTTGATTATCATGCTAAAAATCTGTCAGTATCATCCTCAATAGGACTCTATAATCTTCTGAGTCCATAATTTTTAGCATGGAATTCAGGACAACCTACACACATCTCAGGGCTCATTTTACTTTTCTCACCCAGCCACATGGATCAGGCTTTATTAAGCCAAGCTCTTTCTCACCCAATAACTTTCCTTATTTCATCTCGGAACTCTCCATTCCCCACTCATAGTGTCTCCTTCTTTAGATATTAGATGAAATACCACCTCTTCAGAGATGTTTTCACTGAACACTCAAATAAAAGAAGTGATCCTGACTGAAGTTTTTTCAAGATATTTTTGTTTCTTTCACAGAATTTATAAAAATACCTACAATGTTTTCTCTTGTTGTTTCTGTTTTATCTTATCTTATTGCTTATTATCTGTCTTCTCAAATAGATTCTTTTAGTTTAATGACATCAAGGGCATACTTGTCGTGTTCATGACTCTATGTCCAGCCCCAAGAATACTGCAGAAGGCATAAAAGGCAATCCACAGATATTTTCCAGTAAATAGAGGAACTACTAAAGAATGGCATTAGCCTTTTGTTGCAAAATATTTTTCATTAAAATACATGTTTTTGTTTAAAATATAAGATTTATTATTAATTGCCAATGACATAGTTTGCTGTAGCTAGCAATGCACTCATTTGATAATATCATATAGTTCACAACTCTTCCTAGAGGCCAGAGAATCAGGCTGGCATGTTGTGGCTGTGATCAAACCAACTGGGGATAAGGTGGCCAGGAAAAAGTGCTACTAGAACAATTCCATGAAACATCACTCCAACTGTCCTCGTCCATGTGGAACTTATAACACTATGCCACACATTATGTTGTTCCATGTGTTTTATATTCCTGTTATTTTGACAGAAGTTTTGGTAATTTTTGAAAAGTTTGATTATTTATTCTAAGCTCCTAGCCATACAATGTGCTATTTGAGATGCAAGTAGATGATAAAACATGGTTTGAACCATCAAGGGACATTAAAATTTGACAGGGGAAAAGGAAATGTCCAACATAAGAAAGTCAACTGCTTATATGTCTTTATTGGAAAAAACAACAACAGAAAACAATAAAATGATTCTATGCTTTCTTCTTATTCCAAATGAAAACCTTATGTACTCTTTGCTGGTATCTGAATTTTCAATTAACTTCATCCTGGCTATTCCAATCTCTTCTGCATTTTTACATATATCTCATGTCAATGCACTTACATCCTCTGACTTAACAGGGGCCCCCATCATTGCATAACAGGACTTTTATAAGAACTTCCCCATATTCTCACTGTCTTCGTCGTGACCCCACTTAAAAACTTCTCTCACTCAACTGCTGGACTAATCTCTAAAACAAAAACCTGGGACTGTCATTTCAGTAACTTCCAACTGAAACTTTGTTCAAATTTTCAATAGGTTCAATACTATTTATGGAATTGGTGGCAAGATGGCATCAGATCCAGTCAGAGTGTGGGAGGCTCTACATGGGTGAGTGTACAAAAAAATAAATCGAATCTGTGTCTGTTTGTGTATGCAAGTGGGTGAGCAAATGTCCAAATGAGGGAAGACAGGAGAGCAAGTGCCCAGGACCCCCTGCAGAAATGGCTACAATTTGTCACTGCTCTGAATTTGACACCTGCTGGGCACAGAAAGATCCCCCATAACCCAGAGTGTCTCTCAGGAAAAGACAGAGGAGATCAGTTGTCACCTAGCCCATACCACCACCTGTACAACAAGCCAGGCATGGACAGCAGGGACCATAATGAAAGCACGAAGAGGAAATCTGGAGCTGAGCCCCACTGGAGTAAAAAAATTACGAACCAACACTATTTTCCCTGTCTTGGGAGTAGGCAGAGATCCGCTTTATCGTCCCCAATTCTAAACTGCCTGCATCCTGAGACCAAGTGGTGATCTCTACACCTCTCTGAAACCGACCATAGTTTGCCCAGAAAGGATACTCCAAGTGGATGATATTGGTGATACAGTCACCCTACCCCAACACCAAACACAGACACACACAATCGGAGTGGGAGACCTAACAGTAGACAATTTGGGGGCTTTCTCAGAGAAAACCTGCTGGAGCAAGCTGAAGGATGACAATGAGGACTGCAGAAGAAACACAGGGAGGGATCCTGAGGCAGACTCCCAAGGAAGCCATGGAGAGGGCCCACCCAGAGCCTGGATGGGTCTCCGAGCCTTGCCACCAGGTCCCCAAATTTGGAGACCAGTAACTGCTGGGAAGGGAGCGACAGCTCCCAGTAGGAAAACCAAGCAGACTCTCTATCACCTGGGCAGAGAAGTGCTCCAGGGTGGCTTCTGCAGAAGAGCAGAACTATATCTTGAAACCAGGCATTGATCTCTGCATTATGTTGGGGCTGCTCTTTGCAACCTCAGAGAACATTGCCCCTGGTGCACAAGCTCTGACAGGTAACAGCACAAGCAGAACCCCAGATGCCAGATGATCCATCTCCAACCTGAACCAGGTGCTGGATAATAGACTGAGAAGGAGGCTGGTGGTGGTATTGGTTTGTTTGTTTGAATATCTCTTTTGGTTGCTTTGTTTGTTGGTTGTTTTCTTTTCTGACCTATTTCTCTTTCTTTGTTCTCTCTCTTTCTCTCTCTCTCTCTCTCTGTATGTATGTGTGCTTTCTTCTATTTTTATTTCTACCTTTCCTTTCTCCTACTTTTCCCTTTTCCCTCCTTCTGCTCTCTCTTTTCCCTCTTATACCCTGTCTTGGACTCAGGAGCTATGCAAGAATACTCACTGTAAGGCCACGTTATCCAGACATAGAGAATAATTTCCAACTGGCCCCTTCACCAGATAACAAACATATGACCTGCCAATAGGTTCTGAATCCTTGTAGCCCTCCTTATCCTCTAGTAAATGCTCAAAACTGTAAGGAGACAACACAACACCCCACCCCCAGGCCTACTTCATAATTTAACAAACCTGGAGCCCAGCTCAAGGAACGACCAAAGGTAGAACAAATATCAGAAGTGACTGCTTCTCCATTTTCCACAGAACAATAAAATTAAAGAGAAAGACAGGATAACTGCTACAAATGAAGAAAAACAAATGGAGAACTGCTGGGAAACAGAGCCCCAACAAAGAGTCAGTGCTAGAAAGAACAGCTACTGGGGCAGAGACAATGACTATCTCTGAGAACAACAAAACCTAGAAGGTACTTATGGAAATCATAGGTTCATTGGATAGCATGAATGAAAATGAAGAAATGCAAGGGCTAAAACTAAATGAAATTGCAACATAGCTGGACAAACTTAAGTAAGAATACTTAAAAATAACAAATATAAAGAACTTCATTCAAAAAAATAAATGACAAACTGACAAGCATGGGAAGCAGAATTGACCAAACTGAAGAAAGAATCTCAGAGCTGGAAGACCAAAATATGGAATTAATCCAATCTATTAAAAACATAGGAAAAAAATTAAGAAGGAAGAAGAAACTCTTCAAGAGATGCATGATTTTAGCAAGAAACCAACCCTATATCTGATCAGAATACCTGAAATAGACAGAGAAACAGAAAATACCCTGGAACAAATATTCCATGAGGTCATTCAAGAAAACTTCCTTCATCTGGCCAGAGGGATGACTATACAAGCACAAGAGATTCAGAGAACCCCTGCACGATATCTTATGAGAAGACCAACCCCTAGACACATAGTAATTTGCCTACACAAAGTGGGTATAAAATGAAAAATCCTAAAGGCAGCAAGTAAAAAAGGTCAGACCACCTACAGTGGGTAACCAATCAGAACTTTTGCAGACATATTTACAGAAACATGACAGGCCAGAAGGAATTGGACCTCATTCTTTAATGTTCTCAGAGATAAACAATTTCAACCAAGAATTTTCTACTCAGTCAGGCTGAGCTTCATAAGTGAAGGAGAATTAACATCTTTCCCAGACAGCCAATCTCTAAGAGAATATGCTGCTTTGAGACCAACTTTATAGGAAATGCTTTAAAAGGTGCTGTGCAGAGAAGAAAAAAGAAGCAAAAGAAAGACCATATGCATCACAAGATAACAAACAAACACAGAAGCTGCAGAACACACAGCACATCCATAAAAATGAACACACTCACATATATAAATGCAAAAGTTAAATAAAAACAAAGTAGCCTAACAAGAGCATTATGACAGGGACAAACATTTACATTTCAATAATCAGCCTGAGTGTGAATGTTTTAAAGGCATCACTGAAAAGACATAGAATGGCAAACTGGATATAAACACATGACACAGTAATTTACTGTCTCCAGGAAGCTCATCTCACCTCAAAGTATGCCCACAGACTTAGAGTATGAAATACGAATTTACAGATGAACAGATTACAGAAGGCAAGAGTCATGATCTTAATATCAGACAAAACAACTTTTAAGTTATCAAAAATTAAAAAGATAAGGAAGGACATTATATAATGATAAATGGTTTGATCCATCAACAAGAAATATCCATCCTAAACATATAAGCACCCAACACAGTTGCACCAGCTTTTATAAGGCAGCTACTAAGTAAACAAACAAACAAAAAAACCATATTGACTCTAGTACTATCACTAACTGGAGACTTGAGTAAACCACTAATAATCCTAGATAAGATCATCAGGGCAAAAAAATCAACAAAGAGATCTGGAACTCAACTTGATGGTTGACCAAATGGACTTAGTAGATACCTACAGAACACTCCACCCAACAACCACAGAATATACATTTTACTCATCATCACATCCAATGTACTCCAAGATTGACCACATCCTCAGCCATAAGTCAACCATAAACAAATTTCACAAGATGGAAATTTTGCCATGAACCTTCTCAGAACACAGTGGAATAAAAATAAATATCAACACCAACAAAATTCTCTCAAAACCCACAAAGGCATAGACACTAAACAGCATGATGCAGAACAACTCCTGGGTCAACACAGAAATCAAAATAGAAATTAAAAGATTCCTGGAAATGAATGAAGAGGAAGAAACATCTGACTAAAACCTCTGAGATCTCATGAAAAGAGTACTGAGAGTGGAAATTATATCTCCACGAACACAAATCAAGAAAATAGAAAGAGAACAAGTTGGCAGCCTAACAAATCACCTAAGGGAGCTGAAAAGGCAAGACCACCAAAACTCTAACTTCAGCACAAGAATCCAGATCACCAAAGTAAAAGTCCAAATACAGGCATAGAAGGCAAAAAATACCATAGAATAAATAAAAAAGACAGAAAGCTGGTTCTTTGAATGGATAAGCAAGATTGATGGACTCCTAGCCAGAATTACCAAGAAAAAGAGAGAGAAAAAAAAGCAAAAATAAACACAATCAGAAATACAAAAGATCAAGTCACAACTAACACTGAAGAAATACATATGATTATCAGAGATTATTATATACACCTGTATAGAAACAAACTTTATAACCTAAATGACATGGAGGACTTTCTGGCAACACAAACCTCCCAAGGTTGAAACAAGAAGAAATTGAGAGCCTAAATATATAATAACAACACAGGAATTTGACTCTGTCACAAGAAAAGGACCTATGGAAAAAAACCCTGGATCAGACAGATTTCCAGTGGAATTTTACAAAACATACAAGAAGGAACTCATATCAATCCTATTGAAAGTGTTCCAGGCAATCGAGAAAGAAGGACCACTTCCCAAATCATTTTATGATGCTAACATCACACACTGATACCCAAAACAGGTAAAAATCTACCTAAGAAAGAGAACTACAGACCAAAATTCCTGATGAACATAGATGCAAAAATACTTACCAAGATTCTAGCAAATCGGATGCAACAACACATCTCAAAAGTCATTCACCATGACCAAGTCGGTTTCGTCCCTGGGATGCAGGGCTGGTTCAATATTTGCAAGATCATAAATGTAATTAAATACATCAACAGATGTAAAAACAAGAACCACATGATTATATCATTAGTTGAAGAAAAAGCATTAGTAAAACAAGAACAACAGATGGTGGTGAGGATGTGGATAAAAGGGGATGCTTCTACACTGTGGTGGGAATGCAAACTCGCTCAACCTCTATGGGAAATAATGTGGCGATTTCTAAAAGAACTAGAAATTGACCTTCTAGCAATCCCCCTTCTGGCAGTATACGTAGAGGAACTTACATCACTCTACAAAAAAGATACCTGCACACGCATGTTTATTGCAGCATTATTCTCAATAGCAAAAACATGGAACCAACCATGCTGCCCGTTGAAACTGAATAGGATTTTTAAAAAATGTGGTACATATACACGATGGAATATTACACAGTCATAAAAAAGAAAAAATTATGAAATTTGCAGCAACTTGGGTGGATTTAGAGTCTGTCATACTCAGTGATCTACCACAGAAACAAAGAACTGAGTACCACATTGGACCCTGAGCACTTACCATAATACAATAAGAAATGGATTGGCATTAGAGAAACACTGCCAACGAAGTGGAGGCACTCAACATCAATAAGAGTTCCTGATTTCAAACCAGGCAAAGGGGGGACAAAAGGGAAACAGCAACTTTACCTATACATTGACCACTTGTATACCTCAATCTGAATTTTACCCCACATCTTTAAAATAAGAAAACAATTAAAAACTATTTACATGGCATTATTTACATGGTAAAATTATTTACATGGTTCAATAGGTTCAAAATTATTTGCATAGAATTCAAGGCCTTCCCCAATGCATCCTGCAAACTTCTTCAAAGTCCCTCTAAGACTTGTACTGTCTCTTATGAGCCAGTCATCATAAATAACTTGGATAAATAACAAATAATGAATTTGATGTTTTTTGAAGCATAACTTTTTTGTGTGTATTTTTGTTTTTTTAAATTTTCAAATGCTGATACATCTTCTGTGATTCAGGTTAGGTTTCGCAGTCTATGGAGGCCTTTACTGAACCATGTAACCTGACCTGACCACTCCTTTGAATCTTCATTGTAGCTAAATCTACATGTAGTAAAGAACAATTATTGACATGTATTGGTTTAATATTTTTCTCCTGAAGAATTGCAAGTGTTTTGAAAACAGGGGTTTGTCTTACTCATTACTCTTCAGTCCTCCACAGTCTACATCCTGGTACATAACAAACATGCAATTTGCGTTAAAGGTTTTTGCTAATCTGTTTGTCAGATACAAATGTGACCTTCACCAAAAGAAGTAACATTGTAACTTACTTTTGCTATCTTACATCAAGAAACAAATGTATTGTTGGTTCTTTCTTTGGAAGAGGGTTAGATTTGATAAAGTCAGTTCATTAGCCCCAAGGAGCCTAAGTGGGGAGCACTTAGAAGACGGATCCCAGCAGGTGGAGGCTGCGGTGGCCGGGAGAGCCACTGCACTCCAGTCTGGGCGACAGAGTGAGACTCCAACTCAAAAAAAACACAAACAAACAAACAAACAAACAAAAAACACAAAGGGGCTCACAGGGGGTTAAATAAAGATGCAAAGAAAGTAGAGTTGAAGAGAGGCTTCTCTCAGTTTTCAAATTTTGACAAGGTTCAACTGACATTTTATTAGCAACCCAGACACTGATGTTTGTCTCTGAAGACTTGAGAGAGTAAGTTTTGCCAAAGCTTTGCATCAAACTAAAATCACTAGTGCTCTTATCAAGGTAACCAGACAAATAAGAGGCAACTAATGGTAAAAGAACAGCAACAGATATTTTGGAGAAAAAGCAGTTTCTGAGTAATGATGTGGAGTTTTTCTTTCTTCTTTTGAAACGGAGTCCTACTTTGCCCTCAAGGCTGGAGTGCGATGGTCCAATTATAACTCACTTTGTCTCCAACTCCTGGGCTCAAGTGATCCTCCCACCTCAGCCTCTTGAATAGCTAGTACTACAGTTGTGGGACACCATGCCCAGCTGATGTGGATTTTTAAAATTAATTAATTATATTTATTTCAATAGCTTTAGGAGTACAAATGGGTTCTGGGTACATGACTTCTTTGTATAGTGGTGAAGAAGTCTGGGCTTTGAGTGTACCTGTCACCCCCATTAGTACACAGTGTACTAGACAGATAATTGGTCATCACTGCCCTACTTTCCAGCCTTCTCATTCTGAGTCCCCAGTGTCCATTAGACCATTTTACATGCTTCTGTAGACCCCTAGTTTAGCTCTCACTTGGAAATGAGAACATGCACGTACGTGCATTGGTTATGTAAAAATCCTCTTCCACTGCAGAGTTCCAGGGTTGAATTAATACAGACATCATGATCTGGTAGCTGCTACAGAACAGGGTATTTCTAACCACACAGGCAGGTGGACATGTGATATGTTCTTTCTCTAAGAGAGTGCCGAATCATGACAATGGAAGGGTGTATAACCGGCCTTAAGTTTCAGAAATAGGCCTTCTTAGGGATCCTGGTAGTTAAAACAGGGGTCAGTTGATTTTCAAGGTCTGAGATCACCCATTTATCTAATCTCTCCACATTTTAGGAGCCACAAAGATTAGTTGAATTCCTATTCTAGACTGACTAAATCTGTATCACTGGAATAGGACCTGGGAATATATATTTGACCAGACTGTCTAGGTGATTCTAAGGCACCACTAGGTTTAGAGACACCTGTTGCAGAAGCTAATGTGCCTTGAAAGTTTTAGAACAGTGATCCTATAACTTTGTCTCATATTAGAACTACCTGGGATGCTTTTAAAGTGCCTCGTGTACATGTACACTCGGTACCAATTAAATTTGAATCTAAGAGGTTGAGACTAAGGAATAGTCATTTAGGCTTTAGCAGGTGTTTACAATGTGTAACAAGCATAAAAACCACTTTTCATTTGTAGTGCAATGTGCAAGGCTGAGGGTGGCTTCTGGCTGCACTTAGAGGAGCTTGGATGAAGAGTGTAATATCACAGCTCCGCATAGCAGAAGTATCCCCAGGGATGGTTATGCAACAGCAAACCATCTTGCTCATGCCATTCGAACTGGCAAAAGACCACCTTGCACCAAATGGAAATCATTAATCTATGAAGAAAAATACTGCATAGGCAGCATGAAATGCTGCAAAGAGTGTCAGACTCAGGGTCAAGGGAGCTGCGTCTGTCATTTGTTACCTGGAACAATCTTAGCCAAGGCATTTGCTTGCTCTGAACTGCAGTTTTCTTACTGGTAAGGCGAATGCTACAGTAACAGCCTTAGTGTATGGTTGCTATTTTATTTTATTAAAAAAGCTGATGGCTGACATAGTCAAATGGTCAGAATGCTTTTAATTGAGATTGGGGGAACAATTTGGAATTCTTTATTTAATCTTGAGTCAAGTCTTCATTAATTAATATTTGTGATTTTCTTATTTGTTTCTCCATTATTAAACTCTTGTATAATCCTTTATAGGGCAAGTGATGCTAAATATTTTGTTCCTTTGTCTTAAAATAATCTGGCATCACATTTTCTTAATTGATCTATAGATTCCATAGTATTTTTACTTGTCTTCTCTATTGCTGCTGAATATCAGAAATGAGCCACGGCATACCTTTGTTGCCTAGATATCTGATAAAGTCCAGATCCATCTGGAAACCATTTGGAGTTCATGGGCAAATGAAATAGGTCATAAAATAATAAGAACTCAAGAGAAAAAAATAAACGACCAAGGTTGAGTTGGAAATTAAGGTCTTAGCTCTTATCTTTCTTAATAATGTCTCCTCTGCTTGTCATGGCAACCACATGTGATGCGAGTTGTTTGAAGAAAGGAGAAAACTGCAAAGAAGAGAGACAGTGAAATTCTGCAATGGGAGAGGTTATTTCTGAGACTTGTAAAAACTGACCAATGTGTATTGTCACTATTAAACCTCATGTGTATGAATCTACAAGTATCATGGTGGACTAAGATTTTGTGAGGCATGTTAGTTTTCACTTTCTTTTCTTTGTTGCTAAACATCAAAAGCTGTGGGGTCTCCATGTGGGTCCTCCTATGAGTGACTGTAAAGCACTTGCCATGGTACTATGCATGTAGAAGGCACATTGTATCTATTAGATGAATGTGAATAACATGAATGAGTAGTAGGTATGTGCCAGATTGTCTGTATATAAATTTTCAGTAGAAAAAAAATCTACTTAAAAAAAAGCAAGAATGAAAAACTTGTTTGATCAATAGAGAATTATAGCAACTAGAGTTGAATCCTTTTTCAAGGACACCTACTAAATGTTGAAGGGCATTCGGGCAGATGCCATTCAATTGTAGCACATTTGCTCTTTGCACTGTGCTCTCTGTAGATTCTTACATAATTACAAATAAATACAAGGGTTACCCATTACTATAGAGTAGGACTAAATTTGTTTCCTTAATTAGCAAAGCTTTGAAATTTCAGGACTCAAAGACACCTAGAGACCTGTCAAAGGGTTATTCCTTGGACCATTTATCCTTTGCTTGAGACATTGTGACATTGTAAAAGTGCTCAGTGGCTCAGCCTGTAATCCCGCGCCTTTGGGAGGCTGAGGTGAGTGGACTGCCTGAGCCCGCGGGTTCAAGACCTGCCTGGGCAGCGAGACCTCATCTCTACAATAAATCAAAAAGTCAGCTGGGCGTGGTAGTGCGCGCCTGTAATTCCGGCTACTCGGAAGGCTGAGGCAGAAGGATCGCCGGAGCCCTGCGGGTTGAGGCTGCGGTGGCCGGGAGCGGCCATCGCACTCCAGTCTGGGCGACAGAGTGAGACTCCAACTCAAAAAAAAAAAAAAAAAAGAAAAGAAAAAAGAAGTGCATTCAGTTTTTCTCACATTGATTTTAGCTTTTAGATGTATGTGTTTTCAACTCTCTTTCTGCTAGGGCTGTGTGGAATGAAGTGAATTCTCACAAAATCTAAATAATCTAGATGCTCTCCTTTAATCAGAGGAGGATAGTGGTCATACATTTTTTTTCCAGCACTGATTATTTTTACAAAGAGGAACAGAGAAAATTTGGAACCTTTAGCAATTTCTCTGAGGACAGAAGTGATAGATGGCAATGAGGTCCAATTAGACCACAGTGAATCCCAACTTGATGATTTTATTTTGTGTGTGTACTATGGGTAGATTCTAATTTTTTCTTTATAACTGATATTAAATAGCAGCCTGATGCAATGTTGGGAAGTATCTACTCAAAGAAATGCAACAAACATCACACATTCTACTTCCTGCAATGTGGGTAAATAATCTTCTAATAAATGTACAACCAGATATCGGTATAATTATCTTTTGTATAATAGGAAAATTCATAATTCATCAATTCCTTGAAAGAGAAGAAGATATCATGAATATGTATGCTTTAGACTGGTGACTAGGAATTTGACAGTGGGCCTTCTCTACTCATCTTAAGAAAACAGCAGATTGTACTTTATGCTGGTAATCTCCAGTTTCTTCCACCTAGGCGTTCCTTTATGAGATTTAAGCACCTGTGCTCCTAATCAGTCCTAATTATTGCAGGAAGTGTATTGCGAGTTTTTAGGCACTGTAGAAGTTGGGCTGAGAAATTAATCTTGTTCTCCCAAACATCTTGGTATCTGCATGTCAAGAACAGCCCATGCGTATTTATGCGGAGTCTCTGTCTGGCTGCCATAGTCCAAAAGGTTTGGATTCAGCCTTAATTTTCTGGCCTTTTGTCTGAGGCCCCTAAATCTTAGATTTTATTATTGTTTGTTTTTCTGAATTTCTTTATCTTTCCATGAATGCACTTTTTCATATATATGTGCCATCTCTAGATGAATTTGAATATTGCCTTGCTGTGCACCTCTGTCTTCTACCAACAATTGAGGTGGATCCATTTAGACATGTAGATCTACTGTCTGGACTTCACTTCTGGGAAGCATTTCTGCCACATCCAGTGAGTGAGGTAATCTAACTGCCTGCAGTTCTCTTTTCCTCCCAGTCTAGCCTCAGCTGAGGAGAACCACGTGGTCTGGGGTTACTTATGTCCTTCTCAGGACAGCCCACAGCCAGTTTAACAACGTTAGGACAAAAGCCCACAGTGCAATATTCTCTCCGGAGCTCCTTGTGAGGCTAGGCTGGGTTGTGTTGCCCAGGCTGGAGTGCAGTGGCATGCTCACGGCCACCCCAGCATCAACCTGCTGGACTCTGGTGATCCTTCTGCCTCAGCCTTCCAAGCAGCTGGAACTATAGGTATGCGCTACCATGCCCACCTAATTTTTTGATTTATTGTAGAGATGAGATCTCGCCAATTTGTCCAGGCTGTTCTTGAACTCGTGAGCTCAGGTAATTCCCTCACCTCAGCCTCCCAAAGTACTGGGATTACAGGTTTGAGCCACCTTGCCCAGCCAGTGTGACCATTTTTTAAGCAATTCTGCTTCTGTCCCTTTTTTCCTCACAGTTGTTGATCCTTAATAAACATCTTCACTACAAATCTTGTCTAAAAGTCAGCTTTCAGAAAACTGGAACATTAGAAATAGGACTTTCATTACCTACCCAGGGAGAAGCAACTAACAATGACAACTTCTCCAGATCCTTCTCTCAGGCCCAGAGGTTCTTCTGTAATGTTTGGTAGAGCAGTCCCAGCATGTCCTTGTGTGCCCATGGTAAAGCAGCAACTCCACATTTCCTCTAAGCCCATGTCTGCAACCCTCCCAATCAATGACTGCCTGAAGCAATTTCCATGAGGTCCAAATGACGTTTCAACTTTATTTTGCTCTTAACTTCTGTGATAGCAGTATATGCCTATCTTTTGATAAAACTGTACAAAAGAGAAAAGTTCGTTTTTAGGGCACAAAAAATTCCATCTTTTTCTTGTTGCTAAAACTTTGAGTTTTCAACAGTACCCATCAACATTTGACTGGAATTCTGAATCTGACACTTACCACTGGAGTAACATTTTTTGTCTCAGTTTCTTCATCTCTAAAATTGAATAGCACATAACTTACCTTTTTAGAGGATTGATGTGATAAACAGTATATGAAAGAGAATGAAGACGTGTACAAACACATTTTATAATTGTGAGGAAGTATGGTGATGACGGTTATGATTTTATAATTTGTAGTTGTTTAGAAACTTTGAAACTATCCATGTTTTCTATTCTAGTTCCATTTGTGCCTGGTGACAGACATTTACAAGATGGCTATGACAGGGTACAGCTTTTTGCTATGGGGACAGAGCTTGGCTCCAGCCCAGACTTAAGTGGCTCATATGGTGATTGATCCCCTGACCTTGGGCTCATTAACTTCATCCTCTGGTGAATGGAAGGAACCAGCTATAAGGATCTCTTTGTGAGCACAATTTTTTTTTTTTTTTGTATTTCTGGAGATCAGAGCAACTAATGCCCAACTTGTATATCTTCTGGAGTGTATACCCTTTGCTAGACAGTTTCTAGTGTACAAAATTTTTCCCATTTTAAATAAAGTGATAGAATAAAAGTGCAGAAAGCATTATAATATGCCTTGATTGATAAGCGCAGATAATTAAAATAAGAGCTATGCTGCTTCAAAGCTCTGAAAGCAGCAAATAATGTGATTTCGCATCTAATCCATGACAAAATGCAGTGACTACTCCAATCTTAGTACGTGGAAGAGGTTTCCATTGTAAGTAACAATGTTTTCCCTCTTCTTCATCAAGATCAAATTTACAAACTTTCTTAGTTTAATTTGGCAGCATAATCCTACTTCTGTTTTCACTGAGCCATTATAAAGTGCAAGGGAAATGAGGAGGGCATGTTGAGAGTGGTGGTTCTTCTTGTTTTTATAAAAACACAAGGCTCTTCAACAAATGCATTGAAAACACCTACTCAGCTGGCCCTAAGGACACAAACATGAAATTGCCCTTGCGTTTTCCTCCAAACAGCATCCGGGATCATTTTTCCAGAGGATGTGTGTGTGTGTGGTGTGGGGGCTGAGGAGCTGAGAACAGTAATCTGATCTCCATGCACATCTGGGTCCTTACTTCACTCTTTTACAGCAAGGGCAGAGAGTGATTTTAGAAAGACATGATTGGACAAGCCATCAAAAAACAAAATCCCCTTAGTCGACAATGGACTTTTATTCTGGATGGAATTTTTGGAATACACAGGAGTCACCTTTCAGAATTCCCTTTCCTACTAGATGACTCTTGGAGAAGGCCATCTTCTGCCAGTCTCCTCATCCCTCCTCTGCTGGCGTTTTCCTCTGTAGCATCCTCAGAGCTTAGGGCCATCTAATCAGAAGAACTTGCTGTTCTGTGCCAACAAGGATAGGCCATGACAGTGCTTCTCGAAGTATCTGTGGTGAAGAACCAGATGTTTGTATGTTTCCTCTTTTATTTTATTAATTTTCTATTTGTGTGAACAAATACATTAGTACAATATAATCAAAATGAAATATTAGAAAATTGATATTTAAAAAATAATGAGATAATACAAGCCCTTTCATCATCATCATCAACACCATCCTCATGCTCATTACGTTTCAGGATACCTAAAGTTACTCTGTCTGTTCCGGTTCTGTACTTATTGCCTCAAGAACTGACTCTGCCAGTTTGTTGACAGCCACTGGTCCTTCCTCCATGCTTTTGGCACCATGAGCACGATCCAGGGTGCATGCCACCCGTATACAAGGATGACCTCTTTTTTCTTAGCAACCTTGAATCCTTAAGTCGTTTGCTCAGTGCAGGAGTAGGTAAGACAATTTAGGCAGGGAAGAGCAAATAGTTCATGGTGAGTAAGGATCATATTACCAAAGGAGAGAAGTCCTGAAGAGGTAGCTCCAGATCTGAGAGAAACATGTGAGAGACACACTGTGAAAGCTCCCCATGTCAAGGTGGCCTTCTCTTTCCTCTGAATTTAGACATATTGCTAGATTTAAACATTGTTTTTCTATCTAGGAATTGATTATGTACTACTCTAACCAATGTAGAAAAATACAGACTAGTGTAAATAAAAGCTTCTTGTAAGAACACTATTAAGATACCTAACATATTTGGAGAGTTTTCCTTTCGTTCTTTCATTCCATTATATTTTTAAATATTTCATATCATACTAAACACATGTTGCATTTCAGCTTCTTCATTTTAAACTGTAAAATAAACCATTCTTTTTTGTCCTTATAGTATCTTTATTGGGTAAATATTGTTTCAATATCTATGAATCAGAGTTCCCTTAATCATTACATCACTTTTATGACATTTAGATGATTTTTTATTTATTTATCAATATAAATAGCCATAAAATTGATATTTTTGTATGTATACATTTTTATATATTTCATAGGTTTATGAGTCATTTGTATTTTTTCTTTGTTAATTACTTACTGGAGTATTTTTATTTTCTATGAATATTTACCTAATAGAAAAACCAGTGTTTTCTATATTTATGTAAATGAATTCCATATATATTAAAAAGAAAACACTAGGCAGTCATTACTATCTATATTTTCTCTCAAAAAATCATTAGTCTTAAAAGTGAGCATCCACATTTAAATGTACTTTTAGCATGTATGTTTTGGGTAACTTTTACATTGAGGTGGCTGCTTTGTATGGTGGGAAGATAATCAATTAATCAATAAGAGAACTAGGACCAAACTCTAGGTTTTCATCTTTTAGTTGACCTTGAACAATCAGCTCAACTTCTGTGAGCCACTCAACATCATCTTTTCTTCTCTGGACTGTTGCTTTGGAATGGGACCTTCCAGACTAGGCTCTCTTTTGTTTTGTATTGATCTGTCAGCCTCAATACATGATTTCTACTTAATGGTTAAGGTGACCACTCCAGCGTTTCTTCAGCACATCCACAAAGCAGTGAATGAGATGGTAAAAGCCAAAAAGTAAGGAAAGATCTGAAAGTTGCATATATTTATTCTGCATATGTCCCATTTCCAGAATTAAATTATAAAACCATTTCTATCTCTTAAATGGAATCTGTTATTTAGCTGGATAGATTTTTGTGAGACAATTTGAAGTGTCTACTACAGTCTATTCCTTTAGCCATCCAAACATCTACATCTACCCTCCTTCCACATAGAACATACTCATTCTCTCCAAGTTACTCAGTTATTTAATCTAGATCTTTGGGTAATGGAAAAACCTTGGTCTCAGGTTTGAATGTTCCTTCTCATAACTCAGCAGCAACACACTAAACTCCACGTTCTCTACTGTTCAAACCCAGTGTGTACCTTGCACACGAGAAAGGGGATAGCCACAAAAAAGTATCATTTAAAAAAGAAAAGTTTGAGAAACACACATAATTCACTTTGCATAGCAATAATCAGATTGTGCTGAGACACTTTTAAAACATCCCCTGGTCTGACAGTGATGGAAGCACTTTAGTGAATTCATCTGATAGGTTCTGGGACTTCTCTGCAAGGAGCTGATGTGTCCATCATCCTCTGTTGCTCAAGCTATTCCCTCGAGGAGAGAAACGGTGCTCTGTTATACCCTCACTGAAGAAAGTGTCTGCTGAGGGGCTGCACAGTGTTCCCTATCTACTGGTGTAGCGCAACAGGTCAGAGGTGACATGAAAGTCAAATACAGACTTTTAACAGTTGAGCAATAATTTTTTTAAAATATGATTTCCTAAAAAACTTAGTAGTGTATACGTTTTTTAGAGCGGCTTTAACAAGCTACCATGAACTTGGTGTTTTAAAACAACAGATATTTTTTGTCATACATTCTACAGGCCGAAAGTCTGAGATGGAGGTGTCTGCAAAGCCGTGTTCTCTCAGAAGGCATTAGGGAAGGAGCTGCTCTAGGTCTGTCTCCTAGCTTCTGGCTGTCCCTTGGCTGTGACAGCATAACTTCAATCTTCTCATAGCATTCTCTGCCTATATGTGTCTGTGTCTATATTCCCGACTCCCACTGCAGCCTGTTATAAGGACATCAAGTCATGTGGAATAAGGGGCCTGTTCTACTTCACTGTGACCTCATCTTAACTGATTTTATCCACAATAAGCCTATTTCTTAATAAGGTCACATTCTGAGATACTGGAGATTAGAACTTCAATATATACATTTTTGGGCAGGGAAGGGCACAATTCAACTCACAGTTATATGCTTCTGGAAGTTTCCTTCTGGTAATTTCCTTGTGTAAGTAATCCTAGTCAAAGCTGTTGCCATATTAACTGAAGTTTCTGAGCCTTCACATTGCTTCTCTTATGGAATTGTCTCTGAATTCTGCCCACCCAATTTCTTATAACTAAATGATGACCGTCATAAGACCATCTGAAACAACAGATTTCATTGAAACCCCCCCCCCCTTTTTTTTAGGTGGAGTCTCACTCTGTCATTCAGGCTGGAGTGCTGTGGCACACTCACGGCCACTGCAGTCCCTATCTGCTGGGCTTAGGAGATCCTTCTGCCTCAGCCTACCAAGTAGCTAGAACTATAGGCACGCACCACCATGCCCAGCTAATTTTTTGATTTATTGTAGAGATGAGGAAACGCCAAGTTGCCTGGACTAGTCTCAAGGTCATGGGCTTAGCAATCTTCTCACCTTGGCCTACTAAAGTGCTGGGAATATAGGCGCTAGCCACTGTACCAGACCTTTTTTTGGTTTTTTTTGGTTTTTTTGTTTTCATTGTTTTACCTGTGCACGGCTAGATTTAACATAAATTCATCTCTCTTGTATGCAATTTTTCTAAAGTCAGCCAGAATTAGTCAATGCATACAAACTGTTGGGACACTGGCTTCTTTTTCTTTTCTGTTGCTCTGCATTTTGAATTTAGTTATCAGCACCAGATTCTTATTCTGGGATATATTCAGAAGGACAAGGGAAGGAAAAGACATACTTTTTATCTTTAAGGAAGTGACCCCAAAGTCACACATGTTACTTTCATGCTCATTTCATTGGTTGTTACTTATACATAAAACCATATCTAACAGTGAGACAGCTCAGAAAGGGTGATCATGTGCCCAGAGGAAAATTGTTTTGCCATTTAAGCAGAAGAGAATGAATTTGGGCATACAATAGTTTCTGTCATAAATATTCAGTTTAAATTGTGACTTTAAAATCTACTGTTAAAAATAAAACAAATTAAAGGGAAATGTGTCTGAATGAAGTCATTGAAAGTCTACCTGAGAAAAAGCCAGGATACTAGGGTTCAAGTCTAAACTCTCTCCCAAGTGTATCACCTTGAGCAAATATTTCCCGATTCTTGTGTGGTTCATCACCTGAATTATAAAGGTTTGGATGAATTAGCATTTTACAAGTAGGCTTCTAGAATAGGAGACCTTTAAGATTGTAATAATTATTTTGTGACATAGAATTTATGTACACAAAATTAGGAAGAGATTAACACTTATATCCACCTTTTAGAAATTCACAATATCATAATAAAGATTCTGATAATCTTTCCATAAAAAATTTTAACCTCTCATATGCTTTTTTTTCAGTCACAGAATCACTTATTACTTAGTCATTTATTAACTTCATGAAAAATTCAATGTGGGGGACACCAAACTAAATGGCCTTTAAAATTTCTTCCTGCTTTAAGGTTCTGTGATGCTGAAGTTCATCATCAAGCTCTTAGCACCCTTCAGCATCTATTTAATTATTTACCAAATCTATTTATAACATCTTGTTCCTGAAGTTGAGTTAAGGAATCTTATAGCAAAAGACCTTTAAACAAGGCTAAATATCTACAACAGATATTGAAATAGAAAAGCAAGACGTATTTATACCTTCATATGGCTAGTCTATTAGGATTTGGTGGCAAGGTAGCTAGTTAAGTAGTTAAGCTCTGGAGGAATGGAAACAGTTAAGTTTGGGGTAAGGTACTCAAATCATGCGAGACCTGTCACAAGGGTGGGTGGGAGGAGAGTTGGTTGGAAGGAATTGGCACCAAGACTCCCTGGGTGGGAGAGAACATGCACCCCGCAGGGCACACTGAAAGGAAGCAGGGCAGTACCAGACAGAGGGACAGTCAACTTCCAGCCTCCTCAACAATTTTGCTTAGGGTGGGCTTTGTGTGCTTGCAAATCATTCAGATAATTGCTGTAATTCTGTGCCTAGTTTGGCTGCTAAGACCCTCGGATCATGAATATGCATAAGATCTATCCACGTTCCACTATTACTTAAATTTTCCTTATAACTTTCATGCTGAGCGTGCCAGCGTGTTTGTGCTAGAGACAGTGATGGCAATGATTTCTTGTCTGGGTAGAAGCAGTCTGAGTGAGGCCCAGGGACACTTCCCTGTGCCCACCCACCCAGGTGATGAGCAGAAAAGGCATTCGTGTAAGATGGCACTTCTCTGTAGGTTTTGCACTTACATGCGGATTCTTCATTCAACATTTACTGAGCTCCAAGCCAGGCACTGTTCTAGATGCAGGGGTTCTGGCAGGGAAGGCAAGCAAGTCCCCACCTTCCCATGGATGTGTGATCCTGCCAGGAAGGCAGACTATGGACAGACCATTGAGAATAACAACAGTCGCTGAAAGAGGATGAACTCAGAGTATGTTGAGGAGTTTAGAGAAAGTGTACAAAATCAAAACTGAGAGCAGGTGAAATTAAGAAGGGAATGGCCTCTCACATGGTTCACATACCCAAGTTGAGCCTTCAGATTGTATCATATAAGTAGCATGCACTCATTGCAGAAAACATATATTAAAAAAATGGAAAGTCATTTGAAAAATCCCTCCTAATTTTATTACATATACTTGCAGAATTTTAACAATTCTGTTAAAATTCACACAATTCACCTACAGTGTGTCTAAGTTTTTTTAACAATAACAAAAATTTATAAACTCTGTAAAGTTTTATAACCCACTTTTTTCAACTATGCAAATATTTGAACTTGAAGAAAGACTATGCTGTTCCCAGATAAAAGAGGTCAAGGAAAGGGGTTTAGGCTAAGAAAGCATCAGAGGTTGTTCAGCGGTGTTAGGCATATCCCCAGCCATGGACCCACCTGGAGCTCAGAGTTCTAGGTGAGGGTGCCCTTAGCAGACAGGACAGGGCTTCATATGCCTGCCTGAGGTCTAGGGAGCTTGGCCTTCCCACTGAGGACAAGGGGAAGATACTGAAGGGTTCTAAGCAGAGGCATGGCAATTTGGAAAATTATTCTAAGGATGGATGAAAGCTCAGGGAGTGGTGGAGTGAGAGGCATTTACTGAAACTTCTTTTGGAAACTGAGACCCTGACCAAAGCCTGGGTGGGCCAGATTTGGTCACATGTGGAGACTATGAATATGTTCATTTTATGGTTGAAGTATAGTGTGTGGCTTCTCTGCTTACATTCTCCAATCAACAAAACCTTAAAAATTGTAGCATTACACAGTTCAGCATGGAGTGTCCATTTGCCTTATGGCACTTAAATCCCAGAACTAAAAAGTAAACTAGATAAAAATTGCTTATCTTTTCTAGCCAACATTGAAATTATTCTCAAAAGACAATCTTGACCACAGGACTTCATTTTAGGCCCCTCTGGTGCTGTTACTCTCATGTCTGTTGGGAGCACTACATTCAATTTAAAATATTTTTTAGGACAATCTAGTTAGCCATGGAGCTATAGTTGAATTGGTTGCTAGAGTCAATTTATAGATAAGTATATGGAAATACACATTTGCATTCCAGTGAACTTTTATAAAAACAGAGCCAACAGAGGTAATTCTGGGGAGTCAGAGTAATTGCTCGAGAAGCTGGGATGTACATTCGTTATTTTTTAAATACTCTCTATTGTTCAGTAATGACTATGTATATGTTTCTAATAAAAGAACAGTTTTATTTTTCCCTTTTATGCATAAGAAAGACAACTCAACTAGGAAGATGTGTAGAAGGAAAGATCTACAGGATATCGTACATGATTGTATGTGTAGGGTGAGGTAAAGGGAAGAAGCACGTGGCTGTCTCCTTGGCCTCCGGCTCTCACTGTGGTGTCATTTATAATAGGGAACATGAGAAGAGGACAAGGAAGGAATGGGAACCCCTGATGAATCTGAAGCATCTTCACATTTTTGAATTGGAGATACAGTTTAGGAGCCTCTTCATTCAGATTCCAGAAGAAAGATCATGCTGGAGATGTCAGTCTAGAAGCCATCTGACCATTTATTCCCACTGAAGTATTTGGGAAGGATAGGATCATGAAAGAGTAGAGAGTGAAAAGCAGAGAGGGCCTAGGTTTGAACCTTGGGAACACCAATGTCTGTTTATTTATTTTTATTATTATTTTTTTAACTTTTAAATTTTTTTATTTTAAAGTTGTGGGGTACAATTCAGGGTTAGGTACACAAATATTCATCGCGCAGTTACCCTTGTTGATGGGGTGTGCCCTCCAGGCAGATTTCGAGTACTGTCACTCCCACCTCCCCGCCCCCCTCCCCCGCGCCATTTCCCGCCACTCTCAATCCTCTTCTTATAGTATTATGGTAGTTATTTATGGCCCACTTAAGAGTGAGAACATGTAATACTCAGTTCTCTGTTTCTGTGAAAGATCACTCAGTATTACAGACTCTAATTCCATCTAGGTTGCTGCAAAGTTCATGATTTTGTTCTTCTTTATGGCTGCATAATATTCCATTGTGTATATGCACCACATTTTTTTTATCCAGTCCTCTTTCGATGGGCAGCATGGTTGGTTCCATGTTCTTGCTATTGTGAACAAGGCTGCCATAAATATACGTGTGAAGGTATCTCTTTTACAGAGTGATTTTAGCTCTTCCGGGTATATTCCCAGTAAGGAGATTGCGGGGTCATATGGAAGGTCAATTTTTAGAACTTTCAGGAATTGCCACACTGATTTCCAGAGAGGCTGTCCTAGTTTACACTCCCACCAACAGTGTAGAAGTTGGGAACACCAATGTGTAAAACGCAAATTAAAAAATCCCCTTGTCCAGAATGCAAATGCTGAGAAAAAGAGCCACACCTTAGACAAGGTGAGTGTTTCTGTAAGAACTAATGGCTGGTTAAACTGAATCTTGGAACTTGTCTTCATCTGCAGTGGGCACTACATGCCTGTTTGTAGAGAAGCCAAGGAGACTTGTAGGTGAGAATCCTTCCCTAGAGAAATGAGAGAGGAGCATGCAAACCTTACCCTACATACATAGGTCTGGTCAAAATGTCTCTAAATAGTTTTTGCTTTGGTTCCAAATGTTTTTTCAGGTTTTGTTTTCACAGAAATAAAGTGAGTTCTATGAGCAAAAAAATCCAAAGATGCTTTTACTAAAACTATTGGAAATATCTAGACATAGTATAGAGTTCCATTGATTACGGAAGATTATAACAAAAACTGACAGGTATTCTCTTTCCTCGACCTGAGACAATATGTAGCTCTTCTGCCTGTGCCAACCAAAGTGACAATAAAGGAACTCAGAAGAAGGAAAACTTACATTGAGGGAAGTGTAGTTATCCAGCAGGCATGGCGGTTCCCAACAGCTGTGGACTTTGTGCCCAGAAGAGTGAGTCACGTCCTTCTGAAGCAAAGGAATAAAGAAGAATTAGCAGTGGCCAACCATATGGAACCCAGCAGACAAACATCAGAGTAGAAGAGGAGGAGAGCTCCCATTCAGTTGTACAATGGAATTGAACATGAGCAGTATCACATGACAGGCACCCCTCACCCAGAAAATACTAGAGAAGGACTTGAAGGTGGCTATGTTCCTGCATAAAAAGTCTGGGGAAATGCTGGTAAAATTGGTAAAATTAGGCATGCATAATACATTTTTGTGTGTATTAAGTTGATTTAAATTAAAAGGCTGATGTTAATTATTTATAAATAAAATTTATTTTTACAGATGTTCACATAGTTTAAGACAATAAGGAAAGAAAGGAAAATACCCAATAGGAGAGTGCATGCTCTATTTATGACATGAATTAACACATCCTGTCATTTATTTCTAAGAAAAAATAGGGGGTTCACATGTAAAATCATAAAATGCAAAGTTTTTGCTAAATAAGCTGCAAACACATTCTATAAAAGCTTAGGATAGTAACACTCTATATTCAGAATTAGCAAACTTTAGCCCATGAGTCAAACTGGTCCACTGCCTGTTTTTGTAAATAATAAGACAAAGTTTATGGGGACAAAACCACCCTCCTTAATCTATATATTGTCTGTGACTGCTTTCAAGGTGCAATTGAGTGGTTGAGACACAGACAATGTGACCCGCAAAGCCTAAACTATTCACTGTGTGGCTCTTTACAGACCTCTTTATTGTAAAGGTAAAAAAAAAGTTTTTAGTTTGTTTGATTGTTAGATGCTTGTTTACATACTAGAAAGATCAGGCTCATCTTTCAGAGTCCAGAAGCAGTTGTGCCCCCAATATCTTCCTGTTGCTGAACTCTGTACTCATCCCGTTTCTATGGCACAGCTTTTTTCTGTGTGGCGAAAAGTGAATTCTGGTTTACACTCCCCCCCCACCTTCCCTACTCCCATTCAGCATGCTGACAAAGCATGAAAATCCAGTGAGCTGTTCCCATTAGAGCCTCTCACTGCCAGGGTGCGTGTCCATGACTCTTTGGCAAACCTCTCAGTTCAATACAACTGCCCTCGCCCATAATCAGTTTCATGTGGTGAGCTTTTTCAAGGCCCATTTCCCTCACTGTGAATGGTCTTCCCTACTGGGCATAGAATTTTAAAGAGTTCTACAATGTGAGAGAGGTAAATCAGTGAAAAAAAAATCAGCCCTATTTAAAAATGCATATTTCTGAGACTCACTCCAGATATGTTGAATCCTGGGGTGAGCCAGGAAATCTTGGGGAGGGGAAGGGGATAAAAAAACCTAGTGATTCTGATGTAGATCTTAAATCCACATCTTGGAAAACACCAATCTACAGAATCATTTTTAGCTACAAAGTTTCACAGCTCTATGAACACTTGGCTTGTTTTGGATTTTATTTCTCAAATCGTTCTCTATGCTTCTATTTCTCCAACTTTCAAAGCTGGATGATATTCAAGCAGTGTAAGCTTCAGTGTTGAAAAAGCTTTATACCAGTTGAAATTTGTGTTATTATATTTGTTTCATGCATTTAATTCCTGTTGAGACTTTAAGTATGGGCAGCTGGATCCCTATTCCAGGTGCTATGCTGCACAAATTGTTGACATCTTTCTTCTTGTTGGATACTAAAGCCCAGCTGCACAAGAACTAACAAATTTACTGCCAACACTTAGCCCCTCATTTGCCTGGGAGTCCACCACACTGAAGATGTGAAAGCAGAAAGTTTGAAGGGAATTTGCCGTCCGGAGTTCCAGGCAAATATTCTTTGAAGCGTGGCTAACTGAAGTTTATAAGGAGTGCTTTCTTCTAGATTATGTATATTTACATCTTGGAAATTGTTTCTTAGAAGAGAGGAGGCAGCACAAGAGTTTAATGATTCATAACAATTTCTGACAGGAAACTATTGAGGTTTTATATAAGTATGGACAATCCATCCTCACTAGCTTTGCTTACCTGGATCTCACACAGTATTTAAAGTCCTGCTCAAAGGTAATTGGCCTCAGAAAAATTATCTGTAATATCTGTCTTACCTAGCTAATTGCTCCCAAATCTAGATTCCATCACGTTAATACTCTAGCATTAATTTAACCCACAATGATTCACTTATTTTTAATGTCTAAGATATCAGGGCCATCAGGCAGGGACATCATAAACAAAGACATGATCCTGTTTTCCAGGAGCTTGTTGGTGTCAAGAGGAATGTAAAGAGCTTATCATACTGTGCCCAGTGTGACAGGGCACATCGTTCAATCTCTCCATGGCATAAAGACAAGAGGTAAGAAAGCTCCTGTATCTTTGTATTTTTGATTCTACCATGGCTGTTGTCATCTTCCCGAGTCAAGAAAAAGTGCCCAGTACATCCTGTATTGAACTGACCTGAACTCCAATTTAACCTTTACCTTTTGGGGATCAGATAACGGTCATAAGCATCTAATTTTGCCTGTAAGAAAAGTTTTATCAGTGATTCTTGACATCAAAAGTGTGTTTTGCCATCTTAAAACCAGGCACAAATCTAGGCAGAAATGGAAAGGAGCTTTGGCTAGTTCTTGTCAACACAGAAATGATCCCAAGCTCTCACTCTGGTCCAGCAGCCAGGTTTCCCCTTTACATATACTCATATTCTAGCATCTTCTATCCTCTGGAATGTTTTCTTCTTTTCCTGCTTCCTTTTTAACAATCAATTTTCTTGTGGCCAGTTTTTTGCAGAACTCAGTAAATGGTCAGGGAATGTGTTATCTTAAAGGAAAATCAAGACATGTATAGTTTCCTCACATAATAAATCTACATTTTGATAGGAGCCTTTTGAAGACAGAGATCTTTAGTAAATAAAATGGTGAAAAAAGTAAAAAGACAAATTTCGGAAATATATTTTTAGATAGTTATGCTTTTTTATATCTATCTTACACTCAATCTGCCTGCTTCTCTTACTTTGATTAGAATGCACTAATGCTGCTTCTAAAGGTAGAATTTAGTCATTTTTATTAAAAAAATTAAGATAATCTTTTAAAATATGCTGTCGATTTTTATCCTGAGGGTCTTTTTTATACATAGTTTAGTATTAAATTATGTAATAAAAAAGAGATGGTTTGAGGTAGAGGAAAGAGCTCAGTGTGGGAAGTAGATTCCGAGACCTTTCATAACTGTCATTTACTAGCTCCATCACCTTAGAAATGACTTAATTCCTCTCTAACTTAATTTTCTTCTCTGTAAAATGAGGATGTTTTATGTTAAGATGTAGATGTGAAATATATATACAGCTGTTCTGGAAACCATGCAGTGCTGTGAGGGCAAAGCTACTCCTGTTACTATTGTATATTTAATACTAATTTGTAGCTGCTGGACCCAGTAGATGTTGTTTCTTATCCTCTTGGGATAGGGCAAAGCTCTCAGCAGATACCATCTCCTTCACCCTCACACATCCTTTTAGGGATAATGGTGGCGAGGGATTATCAATCTCATTTTACAGATGGTGAAACCAGAGCGATGCCTTTGCACTTGAACATGCTGACTCATCAACCCTGTTAATGTTTGGTTCAGTGCCTCCTGCTGTAAATCACAGAGGAGAGAGAGAGAGAGAGAGAGAGAGAGAGAGAGACGGGAGAGGGAGAGGGAGAGAACTTTTCCAACAGATCAGACATTCATTCATTTATTTATTTTACAACTACCATGAACTTGTGTACTTATGGGAATTCCACAGGCACAATGCTAAATTCAGTAAAGAGTGAGAAATTTGTATTTCATCAAATAAAAACTGGTTTTTGGAGGAATTATCACCAGTAAAGGCACAAGGTGCTCATTAAATAAGAATTCAATGGACTAAGGAATGAATAATGATGACTACATGTCCTTTAAATAACAAAACAATTGATCCAGAGAGTAAGAGCGTGTTATCAATAGCAAGCTTGTCTTAGCCTCGGTGCAAGTTCAGACCAAATGTTGCATTTATGCAAGTGTATGAGTATGTAACTTTTCATTTAAAACAAAACACATGATATTTATGGTCACCGTTTCTTTCTCAAGTCCCAGTGCATTTGTATCATTTCTCTCCTGGAACATCATGTAAGGCGGGCAGGGCAGCAAACATACTCATTTGATGGATGAGGAGAAGGGGAAGTGACCAGAAGCTTTCTCCAAGGACACCTGCTGATTAGCGCCAGAACCAGATGCTCTGAACTCCCACTCCATGATGCTTTAGGTTTCCTACAGATTCCGCTGCTTGAGCCTTGATTAGCTCCCAGCTGAGGACCCTATCAAGGTTCCTGAGTGTGCATGCCATCTTGTGTCACTTGATATGTACTCTGTGAAGTGGTGCTCTTGCCTGCCCTGTGTCAACGTGGGCCCATGTTTGTGAGATTCTCCACTCTAAGCACTCATCAGAAAATCAGAGAGATGGTGGTGGCCCCTCACCTTTTCAAACTATATTTTGAACTCGTGGTAATCAAGATTTGTATGAGTTGGAGGGGCTTTGGCTAGTTGCTGAAGTGATGCTTTCCGCATCATAAATCCTCAGCAGGTCGTTCATCAGAGCCAGGGCTGCCTGTCTAGAAGGAACGCCCACAGGGGCCACTCAAGGGGTTGAATACTCGCTGGCTCATTAGCACAGGTGGTTTCTTCACATCAGAAATGAGACGCCTATTTAGTCTATAAGAAGGCATCCAGTGTTGAGCTGTTTTACAGCACAGCTGGTCTGGAATGAACCTGTGGCTTGATTTCAGAGCTTTCCTCATCTCCTCCATTTACACAGACCCCTACTGCCCAGCTGGGAGTGTGTCACCCAAAAGAACTGAAACACCACATTCTCTGATTCTGGCTGTAAGTCATATTTCCATTAGATATACGCTGTGTGCCTTATCTTCATTTCTATGTATTTCCTTCTTTCCAAGGAATAATCAGTTTGAGACTGATCAACACAATACAACTCGTAGAGACAGCCAGAGGCAGATTCAATTCAGGGGAAATACAGAAAAGACCAATTATTATGAAAACCCTCAATTTGCATTTTGTTCTCTCCTTGTAAATCACAATATCAAGAAGTTAATGCAATCTGCTGAAGGAAGCTTTTTGTATCCAAAGACAAGGCTAGATGCCTCTAGGGTGGTTAGATTATATGTATTTCATCACTTCTTCTTTGCTTGGCACCCTCATGAGGAGGGGACACCCATTTCCCAGGGAAGCAACTCAGTCTTGCAATCTGTCCAGCAGAGAGCTGTTTTGTAGTGTTTCCTGATTTCTCCTAGCAAGAGGATCTCCTAACCACGTCCACAAGCTGCCAGCTGGGCGGCAGGGAGTGCCCTGCCGAGGCGTACACAGAGGCTCTGACAGCCTGGACCACTCCTCCCAGGGATGCCAGCCCTATGCACTCAGGCACGTGTGTGCCATGCCTTCCTGATCGTGCTCTTTAATCATCTTGATATTAAAAATGAATTCTGAGGAGCATTCCCAAAGGGAGTGTGTGTATACCCTGCTCTTCCTGCTTTGAAGACAGTCCTATCATTATTGCATCCTGTCTCCCTGAACAGCCTAAGCCTAGCAGACTGGGGAGGGTGGTGTGGAAGGGAGGGGGCGGGTGGGGAACGCCACAGTTCTAGACTTGGGCAGACTACCAACAGCTGCACGGTTAATTATGGCTCTCTCCCTCGTTCTCCTTCTCTTTAGAATCTCGGCTTTAGAAATAAAAGATAAGAAGTTCTTTAGAGTAATTAGAGACTGCTGAGCGCTTATGGTAATAATGAAGGAAAACACTCTGACTGATTTACAGCAGGAAGAGGCAGTGAGAGTAGCGATGCAGGTTGAAAAAAATAATTAAAATCAGCTTTGCCACTATCTTGATGGAGCTGTCAGTCAGCCTCAGAGAGAAAAGAATTGCTAATGAAATATTAATATGCTGCCTTAGATTTTATATAACTGCCTTTTGTTCCCAGGTACTGTTCCAGTTTGTCAGTCAAAGGGGTCAGGTGTGAAAGGATACAGGAACCAGTGTGGTCAAGAGGGAAATGAGAACTCTGTGGCCCAAAAAATGCTTGGCCGCAGAAAGGATTTACTGGAGCATTACAGCAGACAGCCCTAGAGGCCTCCCCTGACAGTCAGGGCCTTAGCTTCCCCAGCTGGAGAAATCCTAGTGGGGGGCAAACCTTTTTTCTTTTCTTTCTTTCTTTTTTTTTTCCAGGCTGACAGACACTAAATGTCAGCAATCATCATGATACAATCAGAGCCGGTTTTATCATATATATAAGTGGTTTTGAAGTCTGAAAATGCCAGACAATTTGAAAATCTCAGAAATTGTATCTCATAGGTAGTCTATAGACAAGACATAACCCCCACATATTTTTTATTTTATCCAATTAATCACTCAGTGTTACAAGGCAAAATGAATGACACAGTTTGCATGTTTGTGTGCACATGAGTGTATTTTCTGTATGTGTTCACATACGTGAGTTTGTGTGTATGAAGGCATGCTTACATGTTTGTGTGAGCTGCGTGTATTTTGCACATGCATGCCTAACTAAAATCATCCAAGTGTTAAAAGGTTCCCAGGGAGCTAACAGCACACCCTAGGTAGAATGGTATAGGGACATACACACTTTGTGTCTCAGGTCTTCCGATATGCAGTTGCTAATGATCTAAATAGACACAGGAGAGATAAAGCAAAGGCACAAAGACAATGGTCAAAAGGCACTACAAGGAACCACTAACAGCAGACATCCTCAAGGCCTGTGTGAAATCACTGTGGATATCTCTTTTTGCTTAGACTCAGTGACAGTTTGGAGTCTAAGGAGGGATAGCCAAGGAAAAAATCCCAAGTGATTAAATTCAGCATCAAGAGACCAGCTGTTGAGCCAAGGTAGCACAGAGGGAAGAGACATCTGAAGTAAGGGCTTAGTGATCTGGGTTAAGTCCCAACACAGATATGAACTTGTTGTGTGACTATTGCTAAGTAATATAAATCCCCTGGCCTCATGTCCCACAGCTGACAAGTGAGAAGGGGTAGGGGTCTCCAAGGTCCTCTTTGGGTCTATGATCTGAATAGAAGGGATTTAAGGAAGGGACATGGAATAGGAAGCATTGCCCTTGCTACCTGAGACATGGTTTCTGACTTTTTTTTTTTTTTAACAACTCACGTGTCTTCTGTGATTCAAACTTTAAAAGTCACAGCTTGGGTGGGAACATTTCTTGACTTAACAAAAAACAAAAAAGAAAGAAAGAAAAAAGTGAAGTAGTATAGTAGCTCATTCATTTATCAGGAATCATATATGAGGAACTTACACCATTTTGTATTTTCTTACATTTCTGATTAAATAAATATAATCCCTCAGTGACAGATGAAGAGATAGATACCCATGTTTCCATGTTAGTTAAGGGCAAAGTGCTAGCTCCCCACTCAGTCTTGTAACTCTGAAGCCTATGTTCTCTTTGTTCTAAGTTAAGACTTCCAGGGATAGGATTGCTCAAGTGGTAGATAACCAAATGCACTTATACATTTAAAAAAATAAATTGGGCCAGGCATGGTGGCTCACACCTGGATTCCCAGCACGTTAGGAGGTCAGAGTGGGAGGATTGCTTGAGGCCAGAAGTTTGAAACCAGCCTGGGTAACATAGCAAGAACATGTCTCTACAAAAAAAGTTGAAAAAATAAAATAATAAATTATTATTATTTAATCCCAAGATTAGTTCTATAGAAATCAGGGCGACTTGGACTTTCCCAATTAGCCCATTGAGAGGGTGGTATCCTTGGGCCCCTCTCACCTAACTCCTGAGATCATCTGAGGTAGGACTTTCTCTTTTTTGGTTCCATTTAGATGAGGACAGAGTCTTGAGGTTCTGATGACATCATGCTGAGTTGACAGGTTTTAGCTTCAATTATAGAGCTAAGAGGAGGCATAACTTTGGGAAAATCACATGCACTCCTTGGGCCTTGGTTTCTGTCTTTGAAATGCATAACTTTGTCTTTGAATTGCATAACTTTGCATAAATATTGTGAGGTTAAATAAAAAATAATAATAACACAGAGTACTTAGTATAGTGCCTCACTAAGATAGCAATAGCTAACATGTATTGATTGAACACACGCAGTGCTCCAGACGTTGTGCTATGGATTGAGGAAACAGGAGGAGTAAAACATTACCCTCTAGAAAGCAAATCTCAGGACTTAATGAAGATCACGTGTGGTCTAAGTACGTGGCACTACCTGTGCTCTTTTGCTAAAACATGGCTGTGATTTTTACCGAGGAGGCTGGTGATGATCACTCAAATCTGCAATCTTCAGATACTCTTGATTATGTAGCTCAAGTAGTTTAAAAAAAAGAAGTTTATATTTTAAATTTTTAAAATATAACTTTACTTCTTCTTCTACATACCCTTTTGTCAGTCTGTACATGACATACCAGTAGAACTCTACTTGTTTTCTAATATGTTAAATGAAAATTAACATGCACAGAAATCCTTTTATTTTCTTCCAGTATTACAGTTGAGTATTATGTGCTTCTCTTTTGAAATTCACATCTTTAGTGATCAAGGAAATTTACCTGACAGTACAACAGTTTTTCTCAATGTGAATTTTGTTGTTTTCTGCTCATCTTCATCTTTTAATGTAAAATAAAGTGTTATTTCTTTGTATTAAGTGCTATAAAAATCTATGCATCAATCTAATGGGGGGGAGGCAATGAATATAAAGACATTTTTTAAAGTACTAACTTTTAACTTCCCCTAAAAAATGAATTGTTGCTAATCTAACATTAGTAAGCCAATCATAGGATGAGTTCTTTTTTAAATTTTAATTTTTTTAAATGTGGGGTACATTTCAGGGTTAGGCATACAAATGTTCATTATGCAGGTACCCTTATTGATGACGTGTGCCCCTCCCTCCCCTGGCAGTTTCCCTCAACTGCCAATTATTTTCTTATAGTATTATGATAATTGTTCAAGGTCTGCTTATGAGTGACATATAGTACTCTGTTCTTTGTTTCTGTGATAGATCACTGAGTATGATAGACTCTAAAACAACCCAAGTTGGTGCAAAGTCCATATGTTTGTCCTTCTTTATGGCTGCATAATATTCCATTGTGTATATGTACCACATTTTTTATCCAGTCCAACTTTGATGGGCAGCATGATTGGTTCCATGTTTTTGCTATGGTGAATAGAGTTGTAACAAGCATGCATGTGCAGGTATCTTTTTTGTAGAATGATTTAAATTTCTCCAGCTATATTCCCAACAGGGCAATTGCTGGGTCATATGGAAGGTCAATTTCTAGTTCTTTAAAATAAACTGCAACAGATGCTGATGAGGATGTGGAGAAAAAGGAACACTTCTATATTGCTGGTGGGAATGCAAACTAATACAACCTCTTTGGAAGACAGTGTGATGATTTCTGAAAGGAGGAATTCTTAAAGAAAATATTGATTACATGTTTACAACATTCTGAGTACTGAGCTACATTCTTTTCATGTGGTTTTTATTTGATCCTCACAGCAACTATATGAAGTAGGCACTATTACCTGTGAGGTAGGTGTAATGAACTCATTTTACAGATGACAAAACTGAGACAGGGAAAGACTAAGTATATGCCTACTAAGTAATTATGCAGCAAGTAAGTGGAAGGAATAGTCCTGAATAATAATGATGCATGTGGCAAAGGCATGGATCAATGACAAATGAACTCACTCTAAATTCTTCAAAAAGTCAAGAATGGAAACTTTGTAAATAAATTCTGCAAGTACTCTAAGTTGTGATTGGTCACAAACTTATGTGCATGGCGCTTATGGATGAAGCAGAGAAGAAAGCAGCATGCTGGCTGCTGGGTCAAGCTAGTAGGTCAACTGACCCCTTAGTGTTTGAGCCTTGTGCACATGGAAGCAGAAATAACAGCACTTCTTTTTATGTTATTTTACACAGACACTTGACTTTTTAAATCTAATGCCTTAAGGATAGTTAAAGTCCTCTTTGCATTCAAAAGAAAGCCTTTTCAAATCCTGAGTGTCCGCATAATTAATAATTATTTATTGAGCACTATACTTTGGCTAGCAATGAGGGCAAGAACAGAATCCAAGAAAAATATACAATCATGTGGGTATCTGCTTAAACTCATTATCTCATTGAGGGGAAACAACTTAAAGGTCTGTAATAACTAGAGAGTGAAAGCTTCATCAAGCTATAAAATTAGTGCCCTGGACAAGAACCTCTGCAGGAACCTACCATGCAGCCCTTCCTTGCCTCAGTCAAGCAAAGAGGAGATTGCCTGTGCTTTGTTGTCAGACACAGGTGCCTCCAAACCTCATCTCTGCCCTTTACTCTGCTTTACGCTTAGGGACTTAGGCCACCTAATTGCATTTTTCTTTCCTCTCTTCTAAAATGGGATAATTATGCTCACATTGAAGGGTTGTTGTAAGGACATGAGAAGAACTATCAAAGCCCTGTGTTTGGTACACAGGAAGGAGGCCATACTCTTTGCTTTCCCCCTCTTCTCTGGTCTGAGTAAAAAATATCATTGAGTGTGGAAACGGGTCTCATGAAGGATAAATCCTAATAACAGTTGGCTCTGCAGACTGTAGGGGACTCCTGAATGGAAAGGTGGTGGAGGTGAGGCACAGTAATGGAGCAGTGATTCAGGAAAATGAGAGAATCTTGAGCTCAGATAGAGTGTGTGACAGTAGCCACAGTGTCCTCAGAGTGCGTTCTGACTGTTACATCCAGATTTTCCCTCAGCACTTTTGCCATAAAGTATTCCTTGGCTCTTGAAAGGGCTCTTCAGGGTGGGCCAAGTTGGTGACTGGAAGACCCATGGGAGGCTCAGAGAAAGCCCACAGAGACTAACTCATGCCACAGAATGAGGACTTGACACAAAGGAGCTCAAAGGTCATAGAGCCCAAGTCTGTAGATGATGAATCTGAGATCCCATCAGTCATTCACTCCAGCCCCAATGCTCACATAAACACTGCTTTGGGGCTATAGTCTCTCTCTCTGCCTCTCTGTCTCTCTCTCTCTCTGTCTCTCTCTCTCTCTCTCTCTCTCTCTCTCAATCTCTCCTCTCTCTCTCTCATTTTTGGCTGAATTGTGTGCCCCTCCCAATTAATATATTGACGTTGAAATCCTAACCCCCAGTACCTCAGAATGTGACTACATTTGGAGATAGGGCCTTTAAAGCACTGATTATGTTAAAATCAGGTCTTTAGGGTTTATCCTAATTTAATAGGACTGGCATCCTTATTATTTAAAAAAAAGAAAATCTGGGCACGAACACACACACTGAGAAAACCACGTGAGGACACCTTGAAAAGATGATCATCAGTAATCCAAGGAGACAGAAGTTAGAAGAAACCAACCCTGCTGACACCTTGGATCTTGTACTTCCAGCTTCTAGAACTGTGAGAAAATAAATGTCTTTTGTTTAAACTCCCTCCCCGCCCATGTTTTGTTATGGTATTTTGTTATGGCAGCCCTAGCTGACTAATACACTGTCTTGTCTCTGTCTCTTCATGGTTCCCCAATATGGCTTTTTTCCTTCAGTCTTCAAACCTCCTCAAATTATTCACAGCACCATCCTACTCCCAGCCTGTGCCTGTGTCCCCCATGTAGCTTCTGCTTGCCTTGGAGATGTATCCTCTCTCACGTTCACTCCTGACCACTGCAATTTGGTCTCCACCCTTCACATGGCAATAGATTTATTTATTTTTGATTTTTATTTATTTACTTTTTTTGAGTTGGAGTCTCACTCTGTCACCCACGCTGGAGAGCAGTGGCATGTTCCTGGCCACCACAGCCCCGACCTGCTGGGCTCAGGCGATCTTTCCACCTCAGCCTTCCAAGTAGCTGGAACTATAGAAACACGCCACCATGCCCAGCTAAATTTTTGATTTATTGGAGAGATGAGGTCTTGCCAAGTTGGACAGGTTGTTCTCAAACCTGCGGGCTCAGGCAATCCACTTGTCTCGTCCTCCCAAAGTGCTGAGATTACAGGTTGAGCCACCAAACCTGTCCTAATTTTTTTTAATTTTTATTTATTTAGTTGGAGTCTCCCTCTGTCACCCAGGCTGGAGGAAAGTGGCATGCTCTCAGCCACTGCAGCCTCGACCTGCTGGGCTCAGGAGATCCTTCTGCCTCAGCCTTTGAAGTAACTGGAACTATAGGCATGCGCCACCATGCCCAGCTAATTTTTTGATTTATTGTAGACATGAGGTCTCACCAAGTTGCCCAGGCTGTTCTCGAACCCGTGGACTCAGGCAATCTTCTCATCTCGGCCTCCCAAAGTGCTGAGTATAGACGTGAACCACTGCGCCTGGCCCAACAATGGATTAATTTTAACTAGAGCCACAGCTTTTTCCAAACCCCAGGGACTCTTCTGCTCCTTGGCATACTTGAAGCCTGGTGTCTCTGCAGAGCAGACCTTTGTCTCCTTGTTATTTCTGTGGTAGAATAAAGAGTTTAGAGGACACATGGTACTGGAGGACCCACTGGTAAAGACGACTGCCTTATTCCACGGAGTCTGAGTCTTCTTTGACCCAAGGCTGTCTAAATCAATGTCGTGGGAAAGCCTCTGACATAGAGGTCTTTTATTAAAAGAGTATGGAATTTGGACAGGAGCCAATATAAGGTCTAGTTCTTTTCTCTCTCAATAAAGTTTTTGGGGAAAGTTTTCTAGACACAGCTAGCTTCAATCTTCTCATCTGGTTTCTACAGTGTGAGAATAATAATATCTCCTTTTCAGATTTATGAAGACAAAGTGAGACCATATGGGTAATGCATCTAGCACTTTGCCTGCCATGGGAGATTCGATATATACTGAAAGATCAGCAGATATGCACCTTGAAGGCTATAATGAATGTGTATATCAACGACAAGGAGAAGAAATAGTCTAAAATAAACTAAAGAAGAAACATGTGCTGAGGTGTGAATTGATACTGTGTCATACAGGTGAGAATTGATACTGTGTCATTTAAGTTAAAAAAAAAATTACCTTCCAATGGAACTCAATATTTCCTCCTTTTTAGCGGAGTACTGTGAATGAATCATACAGTGTATGATTCTTACTGTAAAACATGGTTATGAAAGAAAAGTTGCATTGTTGTTTCCTTTAAACCAATTAAACCTGACAATGAACCCCTATCCCATGCAGTGGGGATGGGGATGATAGTCTGTCTGCTTTATTTGGGGTCTCTTTCTCTCTCATAAGGTCTCATAAGAACCTAAATGGCTTATGTGGCCCCTGTCATGTTGGGAGGCCTTCTGTCTCACTCATCAAGATCATTTTTCATATCCTCACCCTCTCAGCTTGAATGGTCCTTGAAGACAGGTAGTTCCCTGGCTCTGGAAGGTCCCAGTTAGACATTTGCTCAGTCGGGGAGGCCTATTCTGGAATGTGCTGGAATAAAGTCCCCCTAATGGGCACCTTCTGGGTACCCCTGTGGAAGTCCTCCATTTCCCCACAGAGCAGTCCAGGAGTGAGATTGAGGTCCCTGATACTTGGGCCACTGACTTTGCACTACTCCCCAGTCTTACAGGGCCTTTTAGGGGACAGTCCTGCTATTACCTCTTATACTTCCTCTGCTTTCTTCCTCTAGAACTCAAACATGATCACTTCAGCCCTCACAGACTTTCAAGAAGCACAGGGCCACAGGGCAGTTGTCTCTCTACTCTTCATGCTGCAGCCAGTTGGCAAAAGCACAAAATCCACTTGAGACCAGAAAGTACAAGGAGTCTTGCTTATTTGAAACAGAGAGGGAGAAATACAAGTAGAACCAACACAAATAAATTTCATGATAAATTAAATTGCCCTAAATGCACTGTTTTGTGAAATATCATTTATTTATTCAATATAAGCCTCACGACATCAGTAAGCCTATGACTAAATGTTAGTTACAGTTCTTTTTTTTTTTGAAGGCATGAAATCAATGCTATTTTTTGAATGGTACACCTCTCCTTTAAAATGAAATAATTCCCAGGCTTCAAATCAGGATTATGTGATAATCCTGTAAATTATTAACTATAAATAAAGTTATTATACTGTATATATTAGAGATCATAAATATAAAAACTGGAAAGATTTTATAGCTCATAAAACCTGTTGCCTTATTGCACAGAAGAAACTGAGGCTTGAAAAGGGAGTGTGAGATGCCCATGTTTCCAGAGCTAAGTTTGGGAAACTTCGTTAGTCCTCAACATATAAACTATTCAATAAAATGTGTTAAAAGAATTAATAAATGGGACTGTATAAATTTTCATGGGTTGTTAATGTCATCTGCATGTATCTTCTCTGCTGTAGGCACTGGGTTGAGGATGCTTTGTGCTAGATGTCAGGTTAACTACCAGGTGATCTCATTTGATCCTGATGGCAACCCTATGCAGTAACTACTGTGCTTATCACCATTCTACCTCTGCAAGAACTAAGAATGGAAGATAAGTAAATTATCTAAGACCCTACAGTTAAGGAGCCAGGACTTGAATAAAGCCAGGCAGCCTGACTCTGGAGCCCCCATTTGCATTCTCCACCATGGAAAATACAGCCTCTGCACCTCTGCAGGAAGAGGAAGAGGGCCCAGCACAGGGTTGAAACAATGAAACACAGCATTGTCAGGCTTTTGATAAATCACTCTTCTTCCCTTAATCGCAGAATAAAGGAGAAGGTCTAGATCTTGAGTGTCTATTTAGATTCAGTGTCAGAAGGAGCATAGTTAGCATACTGACCGGGCTAAGCACCTGGTGTAAGATAAAATGGTACAAGGATGACTTAAACAAATAAAACAAAACACAAAATTCAACAACAATAACAAACTTGGGAAAGAAAGGGATGGGGAAAGTCTGAAGGTAAACCGGTCTGAGTTTGAGTACTTGTTCATTCCTGAGGGAATTTGAGCAGCCCCTTGCATGCACTGTGCCTTGATTACCTTATCAGAGAAATGGGTATGCTAATACCTGCTATGGTCCATTGTCCTGTCTGATATGGCTGCATATCCTGTCCCACATGTTACCCAATGACATGGGAGTGACTGCCTTCAGATGATTCTATGGCTAACCTTCAAAGTACCCCAGCTGACGACAAAAAGAATAGGGATGAGCTACCTTTCTCAACCCAGACTACGTCATAAATGTGTGAGCAAAATAAATACGGCCGCTATTAAGCCAATGTTTTCTATGTGGATATGTCGTACTTACCTATCTCTCAGAATCGGCAATATTCAGTGAGATGAGGTGAAGGATATTTGTAAGTGACAAGGTGCAACATCTACCAGAGTATCAGTCTCCAGTATCTTGAGGACTAGCAAAAGTGAACCAAAGAAGCCCTTGCAAATCCCAGACTAGAGGTAGGGTCCATGACTGTGACCAGTGTTAGTAATGCCCTGTCCAGAGAGGGAGAGATCACCAGGAGCAGCGGTGACCTAGGCAGTCCCCAGCAGTATTAAAGCATGTAGGCATTGGGGGACCTCCAGTGGTTTTGAGTTCACACTCAAAATCATTTCCAGCAAGAATGTAGGAGGTCTGGGAGGTCAACTGAGCAGGAGAAGAACTCTCTCAGGAAACTTGTCCTATGCTCTCCAGTCTCCAGAATTTTTGTTTTTATCAAGTTATTGAAAACATTTTTTAAAAGTTTCGAAACTAATGCTATAAAATTATTTTTTTTTCTTTTTCTTTTCTTTTCTTTTATTTTTTTCAATTGGAATCTCATTCTTGTCGCCCAGGCTGGAGTGCAGCGGCATGCTCACTGCCACCGCATCCTCCACCTGCTGAGCTCAGGAGATCCTTCCGCCTCACCTTCCAAATAGCTGGAACTACAGACACATGCCACCACACCTGGCTAATTTTTGTAAGTTTTTGTAATTTATTGTAGAGACAAGGGCTCACCAAGTTGCCTAGGCTGGTCTCGAACCCACAGACTCAGGCAATCCTCTTACTTTAGTCCCTCAAAATGCTGGGATTACAGGCTGAGCCACTGCACATGGCTGTATTATAGTTTTTAAAGTTGGTCACTACAACAGAGAAACAAGAAAAAGCAAGGTAGCACCCACTGGGAGTGACTTTTCCCAAGAATTTTTATTGTGCTTTGGAGATACATATTTTCAAAGTCATATTTATCTCTTACCTTTCCATAGCTTGAGTTTGCTTGAGCCTGGCCTAATTTCTTTGAAGGGCTCTGGGCCTAGGGGCCTGTACTAATTTCCATAGCTGTCCTCCTTTTTTTTTTCTTTCACAGAACCATTGTCTACTTTGAATACTAAGCCATATATAAACTTTAAAAATTAAAATCATTTTATGGATAATTAGAATGTAGAGCTTTGTGGATGTTAATACTTTGAAAGTGAAGCTCCACCTCTCCCTACAACTACCTCTTTGGATTAATTTTCCACTATCATTAGTACCTCTTTTGATAACCTGGAGAAGTTCAGAATTTAAATAAACTAATTAAGTGGGGGGCATAGGGTCTCTGCAGACCAAAGGCAAGCTCAAACCTCAAAAAGCACTTTAAGCATCACAGGAAGGCAGTGTCTGTAGAAAGCTACCCACTCTGCAGCCGGTAGGGCTCCCAGCTGGGCCTCAGGAGAGAGTTTGAGCACCCATGACTCCAGAAGAGGTTACCTGGATCACAGCAGAGGGTCTGCCCCACAGTGTAGGTCAATGGCAGAAGCTCCCATTGCCTCTGCTTGTTAGTCAATGTGCTCCTTCTAGGGACAACAAAGTTCAAGGTAACATTCTGCAGTCTCCTGCACTGTGGGAGCCAGAGATTCTGACAGAGTCTTCCACACATACAACAGAGGAAGGTTGGACTGAGAAAGTCACTGTTTCCCAGGTCCTGGTATCCCCAGTGAACAGGGAACCTGCCAACTGCTGGCACTGGATCTGTGAACTGACAGGTGAATGCACTTCCCACAAGCCCACACAACACTGGGAGCTTGTGGAAGCTTGCGGGAATGAGGAGGCAAATTCTCATAGACACCCCATCCCCAGCCAAACCAAAAGTGACAACAGTAATTAACCAGTCCTCTAAAATGCCAACTTGGTTTCTGAATCTGAACTCAGGAAAGTCAATTTATTAACACAGGCCTCCAGATAAGATCCCGCGCTGGATAGAAATAACCTCATGAAAACGCAAAGGAAGGTGGGGAAACCCATGCTTTTCAGTCATGCTGTATCTGGACTGGCACCTTCCCCAGTGATGGCCCATCAGCCACAGACACTACGGGATAAAAGGGTCGCTCAGCAGTCGATAGTGTGTGTGTCAGGAGTCAGTGTCATCTCCAGGGGAGAAAATAGCCTTCTTTTCCCCAAGCCAGAAGCCAGATATGTGTCCCATGTTTCCAGGACTATCCTGTCTCAGACTTCTTCAGAAAGTGTGCTGTCCTCGAGCACAAGGCAGGAATCCACTGAAGCATCTGAACACCGCCATCTTGCACAAGGGCAGCCAGTACTGATACTCCCTCTCTGGTCATCCTCCTGGCCCTTCTCCGTCCTTGTTTTGAATTTTGAGTCACCTAATATGGTGAGGATGAATTAATATCCAGGTTAATTACAATGACATGCAACTCATTAGAAATTTTTTAAAAATGAAATCTCCCTGAGTGCCTGATAGGGTGCTCAGTTTAGGCTATTTGCTGAAAGGTCACACACAGTACATGCTACAAAGGGATGGTACGATTACTCCTAGTCTATACTTAAGGGTACTTAAGGGATGATACTGTTACTCCTAGTCTGTACTTAAGCATATTTCTGAAGATCACCAGTACATAATATATAACCACACATCACTTAACAACAGGTATTTGTTTAGGGAGATGTGTGTCGTGACACAGCTTCATGTGTGAACGTCACAGAGTGAACTTACACAAAGCTTATATATTTATAAAAATTTATAAAAATATATAATTTGTATGTCTTCAATAATAAATTATGCTTACCTTACTGTAACACTTTTACTTCATGAAAATTTTAATTGTTTTTCTACTCATGAAATTATGTAACTTAAAGCACAAACATCTTGTACAGCTGTACAAAAATACCTTTTCTTTATATCTTTATTCTATAAGCTTTTTTCAATTTTTATGTTATATATTTATTTATTTATGTTTTAAACTTTTATTGTTAAAAGCTAAGACATAAACACACACATTGTCCTAGCCTACGTAGGATCAGGATCATCAATATCACTGTCTTTCAACTCTACATCTTATCCCACTGGAAGGTCACCAGGGGCAGTAAAATGCAGGGAGCTGTCATCTCTTGTGATAACCATGATTCTTCTGGAATATTTCCTGAAGGATCTACCTGAAATTGTTCTAAAGTTAACTTATTTTTATAAGTAAAAGGATACACGCTAAAATAATAATAAATATATAGTAAATATATAAATCAATAGCATCATTGTTTCTTATGATTAATAAGTACTTTACTGCATTTTTATCTGCTTTGGAAATATTCTCCTCAATCTTTACAAGGTAATATCTTTCCAAAGCAAATATTTGGTGAAAATTTGTTTATTTTCCTAGATACATTTCTGAGACGGGTTGAAACTTCCTTTGGAGTGATTGCTTCTCTTTTTCTAACTGCCATGATGTTTTCTTAGTTTGGAAACTTTTTATCTAATCTTTAAGTATATGGGCTATTTCATATTTTGCAGTTAACTTACCATACTTCTGGTTTCTTTCTTCTTTAGAAGTTTTAAAATAAATGTTTAATCCAGCCACATCCATGAATTTCTTTGACATTCTTCTGAGTCATCTTCTAGAAGTTCTACATTTTCTGCAGCATTCACTCTACTTCTAAGAGAAGTTTCCACTATCCACAAGTTATTTTCCAACAATAGTAGTATAAACTCTCTTTGGTGGCAGCTGTCCATCCGCAGGCTCCATCTAACTTTTTTTTTAGGATTCTAGAACCTTTAAAAAATTATTATAACTTAATTCAGTCTCCAATTGCCCCCCAGCTTCAGGTGGTAGCAGTTTTAAGCTTCTCAGAACGTTGGACTTCCTTGCAAAACATCATTTAGTGTTATCTGGAGTTTTTCTTCACTCACGAGATTAATTTTGAAGAGTGTTTCCATTGTAGCTACTTGAAATTGTATGTGTTTTCATGTATCTTGTAAGGACAGAAACTTTCTTATGATGTCAACCATTGCTCATCTTGCTCTCATCAAATCTCAACTTGTTGAGATTTGTCTTAAAGTTTCCTTCAAAAAGTATCTTAGTTAACTCCAAGTAAAGAGTTGAAGATTTGTAGCTCCTTATTGAAGTTTCATATGTTTCTGATCATCTGTTATCTGGTCCAGTTTGCACTAAAGTGGACTCAAGACCTCTAAGTATACCTTTTAAAAAATTAATATACTTTGTTTCTTAGAGCAGTTTTATAGAAAAAAATAAAGTAGAGAGAGGTCCTATATACTTCCTCCCCACCATACACACATAGTTCCCCATCGTGCATTAGTGTGGCACATTTGTTACAACTGATAAATCAATATTGATAAATTATTAGTAACAAAAGCTTATAGTCTGCACTAAGGGTGGAACTTTGGTGTTGTGTGTTCTATAGGTCTGCCAAATGTTTCACGGTTACAGTATCACACAGAGTGGTTTCACAGCCCAAAATGTCTTTCAAGATCCTCTTTTCATACTTCCCTCTCCCCAAACCCGTCGTAATCACTGATCTTTGTAGTGCCTCCATAGTGTTGCCTTTTCCAGAATGCTACATAGGTGGGATCATACAGTTTGTGGTCTTTTTCAGTTTGGCCTCATTCACTTAGCAATACACAGGTAAGTTTCCCCCATGTCTTTCTGGGGCTTGAGGGCTCATTTCTTCTTAGTGCTAAGTCATTCACATTCCACTGTCTGGATGTACCACAGTTCACTTATCCATCCACCAACTGATGGCCAGCTTGGTTGCTTTCAAGTTTGGACAATATGAATAAGTCACTGTAAACGTGTATAAGTAGGGTGTTTACATGAACACACATTTCAGCTCATTTTGTGTACAATATGTCTGAGCTTCTAAAAAGTTGTTGTCTTTCAGGAGAAGAGAAACTCTAGTGGCTAATTTGCCTCTACTTGAATAATGCCGTCTTTTAATAATTAAAAATACAACTATCTCCCATAACTATCTGCGGGATACAGGCCTGATCGAGGGTTCCCTGGAAGTGGAACCCTTCCTGGCTCAGTGGCTCCTGGATAGCTGCAACAAAATTTATCATGGCCCCAGCAGATCCCCATGCCCTCCAGGCCACTGCTGAGGTTGCTAGGATCTGGCTGGTCGCAGCAAACTCTAGAGAGCACAGAGGGCCCTTCCTCCCAGAACCAAATCTATTCCTGGCTGCCTGAGTGGCAGACTCTGACTGAAGAGGGCGGGGGAGAGTGCATAAGCCCTGCCTGATGCTCTTTCTTCTTGTGACATTTGGGGCCCTCCAGGACTCATTTTGTCCACAAAGGTCACAGAACACCCCTGATGCTCAGCCTCCTCTGTCACTTGTGTCTTGTGACCTTGAATGTATGTGGGGAGTAATGCTGAAGGATTATAAAAGACTCTACAAAGAATTCCAACTTAATTTACTTGCTTAAAAACTAAGGAAGGACTAATGGAAAAAGCTTCCAAGGGCCTGAACAGTAACAATTTTGGCAACAAAATACCAACATAGAATTGGATTATTAAAAAATATATAAAATAAACAATGAGTTCATACAGATATAAATAAATGAGTTAATACATGGAGGACAAGAAACACATATTCCTTACTGAATTGTTGAGAATATCATATGAAAATTGAGGTTGGCTCAAGGGGCAGTCATCCAGGGTCCCCCCAGCTCAGAAGGGCCCTGAGCTTGACTGAAAGCTTTGCTCTCACCATCTTTAAATTCTTATCCATGTTGAATAAAGGGCTGCTTACCATTTTCATCAGTGCTGAGTTCCCCAAGTGTGTGTAGCCTACTTGGTAAGCCCTTATGAACACAGATTTCAGGACTCACCCCCAGGATTTCGTTTCTCTAGGCCTGGGGTGGGGATAGAAAAGTTGAATCTCTGACAGGCTCCTAGATAATGTTGGTACTGGATCCAGGGGTCACAGCTCTCTCTGCTGGAGGCCCTTCTGGAGAAGACCAAATATGCCACAAAGAACGTCATAAGCATAAGAAGAGATGGGTAGCAAAGAAATGGGGTGTAGGGAGCTGGAAAATACAATACAAAACAAAATTTGGTAATGTGACAATACTATTATGTATTTTTGGTAATTAAAAGACAATAATCGTGTTAGTCAAGAAAAAAGAAATTAAAATCAAACTAAGTTTTTTGGGAGGGCATTAAATACATTTAGATAATGTTAAGTGAAGTACCTCTATATAGTAAAAATTCAGGAGTAACCACTTGCAAAACAGAGTTTAGGGTGGGCTCTGTGGCTCAGCCTGTAATCCCAGCACTTTGGTAGGTCGAGGAGAGTGGATTGCCTGAACCCGGAGGTTTGAGAACAGCCTGAGCAACTTGCTGAGACCTCTTCTCTACAATAAATCAAAAAATTAGCTGAGAGTGGTAGTGCATGCCTGTAGTTCCAGCTACTTGGAAGGCTGAGGCAGAAGGATTGCCGAAGTCCAGCAGGTTGCTACTGTGGTGGGTGTGAGCATGCCACCGGACTCCAGCCTGGGCAACGGAGTGAGACTCCAACAAAAAAAAAAAAAATAAAAAAAATAAAGAAAAATAGAATTCAGAAATATCAAACTATTATGAGAGAAATGAAATAAGAAAAATAACAAAAGCAAAATAAGAACACTAAATCTTTCAAAAAAACAAGAGAAAATAATGAAAAATCTGGGAGAAATAGAAAAAGTGAAGAGTATAGAAACAAATTTAAATATATCAATATTTTTAATCTTCAATAACTATAAATTGACTAAATTTGTCAGTTAAAACATATTTTTTATGTTGCAAACTTAAAAAGAAGTCTGTTTTATATTGCTTTGGAAAGTTTGAAAAAAATGAAATGTTATATCAGAAAAATGTAAAGAGAAGAAAGCTGGAGTAACTTTATTAAATTAGACTAGATAGACCTTGAGACAAAAAGTTATAGTATTAAGTGTTTAACAAGTGACTATCATAATAGAATTAGGAAGATGTAATAAACCTAAACTTGGTTGTAACTTTAAAAAGTTCCAAAAGTAAAACTTTTTAAAAAAATTTATAGAATTACCATATATATTGGACAGAATCATATTTAGAGATTTGAATCCCTAGTTTAATTTTTCTATAATCAAACAGACAAAATATTGGCAATATTGTGGGAGATATGAACAATGCAGTTATCAAATATGATTGAATGAGCACCTCAAAATAGAACACATGGGATAAATACTCTTTTGGGGTACATGCACACATACAAAATATATTTTAAACTCTAAGAACAAAGAGGCAAAATCAGGACCCTATGAGTAGGACCGGGGCTTGTGAATTGGAAGGTGTATCCAGAGAGGCACATGTATGGACACTTTTCTGGTGTTTAATCTGTGGTGTGGACTTTAGATTGCTCATTTTATTACAACATTTCATAATATATACATGCTACATACCTCATTTTGCATGTGTCACACATAAAAAAGAAAAAAAAACAAAACAGGCTTACTACATAAAGATATTACTAAGAAATAATGCTTGGGAAAGATGTAGATATCATTTGGTAGGTAATAAGCATTTCATATACGTCAGCTACTTATATTTGGTTATTAGATTCTGAAGATTACCAGTAATATGTTGTCCTTGCTTTCAGAAACTTGAGGACAGTTAAGGAAGGTGAACCAGGGAGCAATTTTGTCACTGAGTCTCTAAATCAGGTTTTGGTTATTTGTTCTAATGTCCGCTGCTGTCCTTTCTGTGATGACACCTCCGTGTGTTTGGGCTGTGTGCGGGGCAGAGGTGAGGAATGAGCAGAGTCTCAGAGAGTATGTGCACAGAAGCTGGAGGTGAGACAGGCCTTCAGGGGCCTGCTCAGGAAGGGACCTGTTGTGGCCCTCAAGATCTTGAATTCTCTTATGACGTAAGGGAGCTTTTGTGAGAATTTAAAGAATAAACTGATAGGATTAAGTTTGATTTTTTTGGACACATAACTCTCAGCAAAATGGAGAATAGATTTGGAGGGGTTAAATACAGAGGATAATGGATAAATTTGGGGGACAATTGCAGTAGTCCTGAGAAAGGTCAGGGGGCTGGAAGTATGGAAGGAAGTGTGCAAAGGGTCTGCAGGAGAAAGGATGAAAAATGTTCAGGATGTAAAGTCCCAAAGGCTTTATGTCTGTGAGTAGCAAGGGGAAGGCCTAGTATTTGATTTGGGCAACTGAGGGAACAGTGGGGGGGACTGTCCTGGGGGTGGGTCTCCAGAGGCTGAACTGGATGGGACTGGAGCCTCTGCCATGTATAGGCTGCGGAGGGTGGGGGCTCTGCAGGATGCCCACCCCAGTGCGGTGGAAAGCCAAAGAGAGGCCTGCACCTGCAAGATGGGAGAAGCTGCCAGGTGAAGTCATGCAAGATAACTCAGGGAGAGACCTACTGAAGAAAGTGGAGGAATACGGGGGAAGTAGAAATGAACCAAGAAGGTAGCCACTGTCACCTCTTAACCAGAATTGCCCCACTCAGGTCTCTGCTTCACCATCCCTAGCACCCTATTCTTACACAGATAGTTTTTTTGTTTGTTTGTTTTTAATGGTTATATTTGGTATTTAAACAGATTGTATTTCTTACGGAACTAACATGTTTTAAATGATTTTGCTCCTCAATTTAGTATTTCTGACATAGAAATAGTGATTAAAAGAAGAAAAAAATAGGCCAGGTTTGGTAGCTCAGCCTTAATCCCAGCACTTTGGGAGGCTGAAATGAGTGGATTGCCTAAGCCTAAGGGTTCGAGACCCACCCGGGCAACTTGGTGAGACCTCATCTCTACAATAAATCAAAAATCAGCCGGGCGTGGTAGCGCACGCCTGTAGTTCTAGCTACTTGGAAGGTTGAGGTGAAAGGATCGTGGATCCCAGCAGGTGGAGGCTGTGGTGGCTGGGAGCATGCCACTGCATTCCAGTCCAGTCTGGGCGACTGAATGGGACTCCAGCTCACAAACAAACAAACAAACAAACAAAAAACAAAAAGAAGAAAAAATAAAGGAAAACTTGGTGGAGGAAGATGCCTCACTTTAGAACAGCCTTTTATTTGGAAATGAAGATTGTCTTCATGTGTACTGAGTGATTTGTGTTTGTAAAATTTGCAACAGGTAAACAAAGGATCCAGGCCACTGTAATATCAAAATTCATCAAGTCAAATCGAACAAGGAAGAAAACAAACCAAAGGAGGATTACTGGCATAATGGAGTAAATTAGGGAGAATACAAGTGATTTAAATCAACACCTGAAGATAAAAGCTGAAAGCACTTAAACAACAATACTCATTAATGTGATGAACAGATTCCAACCTATGTGAATCTGATGTTTTAACTTTCTCAGAAACAACCCCCTCCTGCTTTTGCATCATCCCAACCCTCCCATACTTGGTTGCTCAATAAACATCACTAAGCCTAGGATAAAATTCTGATGAAGAAAAGAGTGTCCTCTTGGTGGAGAGAGAGGTGAGCTTAATCAGAGAGCAATCTGTGAGTTACAGATGAGGGAGGTGAAGGAGGTTACTGTTTAAAGCTGTGCCATTAATTGTTTTAAATGCATTCTATTAAATCCTCACAGTCTCGGGATAGGTAGTTGCTACCTATTTTATAAAGGAAAAAAAAATAGAGATTTAGAGAATCTAAAGGAGGAACCAGAGAGCAAAGGAATAAGACAGGCTGGAAGCAAGCAGTTCTTGCTGTTTCTGTCCAAGCTCTTTGCATATTGGTTGAGTGTCCCAACACCAAAGAGAGCCTGCTCTGAGTGCCGCTTGTCCGCTTGTCTGCAGGATAAAGACTGCCAATGCCATCATCACTGACTTAGGGTGTATTGGGAAGGGGGCCTCGGGGCAGTGCTCTGCTAGGCTAAATTGTCAGCGAACATAGGGTCAGACCTGTTTGTAAAAAGCAAATTTTATTTTTGCTCTTGTTTTAAATGCAGACTGAGAATCTTGTGAAAATATGTCTCCTGGCATGTGGCCAAGAGTCAGGCTTTCTCCTGGGCTCTGGGGTGCAGCCAGCCCAGCTCCAGGCCCGCCTAGGGCTGCGGTTGCCACCCTCAGGGAGCCAGGCGTGTCTTGCACTTGCACACCCCTACACCCACACCCACAGCTCGTCTACCAAGTCTGCGATGAAAATTTCATGCCTCCAGGTGCTGTATGGATTATTCATGAAGGCCTCCGAGCTGTCGCCATGGGAGCCAATTGGCTGCGGCGTTGTTAGCATATTAATGACCTATCCTGATTTAGTGCAGGCCAGGATGCCACCTGGATTGTCAGTCACTGGGCCTGGATCAGCTTTTCCATTTGCAGAATACGTTGTTTGTTATTTCTCTCCAGACAGGCCCAGAAGTAATATTTACCTAATTGACTGATCCAAGTAAGTGGGAGGCCCCCTTGAAGCCTCAAAGGGCTCCAGCCCCCCTCCCCCACATGGCCTCTCTGGGGGACTCAGTCTCAGGTCACAGCCTCCTCTTTTCCTCTCTCCTCCCCACTGGCTGGGGGCCGGGCCAGGCGCCCTCAGTGGGGAGACATTACATCAGAATGACTGTAACCAAGACCAGATTTCGTGTCAGGCCTGGGTTGCTGAGGCAGAGGCTAGTAGTGCTGCACAGATGTCGGGTCTAGAACTGAAGAAAAATTCCTAAAAAGCTTCTAGCCACACCCCCAACGTGGGTCATGGAATGCTAGTACTCATATATGTTGATGATCATTTAAAAATGCGTGAGAAATTGTAGAGCCCAGCACAGACAAGCGCTCAATCCAGTGGAAACATCTGGGAAGTGCCCAGTCATTCCCACACCTGTCACCACATACGGGTAACCAGGCACCCACAGAGCACCCAAGAGGGAGCCAGGTTTACCTGGGGGTGGGGTGAGAGTCAAGGAGGCTCAGATTTGTGGGAAAGGGCAGCAAAGCACTGTGGACAGGTGGTAGAGAGAAGCAGGTTTGGGCTTTTTTTAACTTTTAATTTTTTTATTTTAAAGATGTGGGGTACAATTCAGGGTTAGGTATACACATGTTCATTATGCAGGTACCCTTGTTGATGAGATGTGTCCCCCCTTCCCTGGCAGTTTCCCTCAACTGCGAATCCCAGCCCCCCTTCCTGGCAGTTTCCCACTACTGCCAGTCTCTTTAGGTTTGGGCCTTTTTAAAGGCTTTGAGTAACATGTCACAAAGGCTAGTAGTATTTCAGCGTGTTGTGAGGTAATGTCACACCTTGGGGCAGAAAGTGACATGTTTAGGTTTGCATTTGGGGAATATAAGTTGTAGTGAGATGCAGGCTGCAAACCTTCTTCAGAGAAGTGAGTGGTGAGAGTTACTTTCCCACTTAGCTATGATACCACAGCAGTACGCTTTTCACCATACCAAAAGACCAGGACCTTTCTGGAAGCATTGCAGAGAGAAGTGCACAAAGGCAGCTCAGCTTCTCTGCCATTCTGCAGTGTACAGAGAGCCTTGCGATGTTGGATGACAGATGTGGCAATTGCTTAATTTAGATGGGTTCATAATGCCTCAAAATACCAAGAAGACAATGAAAACCGGACAACTGAAAAATGAAGCCCCCTCCACTTACTTGGAATATACCGAGTGAAGCCACGTTAAACTTTCATGTACTTGGTCTTAGCTATGCCCTTTGATGAGAGCCAGCAAGGCTGTGATGGAGGCTTCTTTCAGGGAGGAAAGCGGAGCTGAAATCACCGATAACCTTGCAAATCCAAAGGGAGCATTTAGGGGAGGAGGAGGAGAGTGGAACAGAGTTGGCAGTGGTTAAAGCGGCCTGTCATTTTTAAATATTTTACAGCAAGTATATGGATACACATAATTGAGCTTAGGTTGTTGCCAGGCTTCTGATTCTGTTAAAAACAGACATCTTTGGATGCTTTGTGTCACACAGGAAATGACATGTTTGGGGCAAAGGATGCAAAGCCCACAACCTTCGCCTTGGAAGATTTCCAGGGCTACGCCTTTTGCATTCTATTTTTCACTGTGTTTTTTAAAGATGTGCTGATTGTCCCAAGGGTAGCTCAGGCAACTTCACAGGAAGGAGACTGGACTTAACAGGGCCCTGCACTGACTCAGTACTATGTTACGGTGAACATACTTGGGATAGATATTGCATAGGACATAAATAAAAGCTTTGAGAACCATGAATTGTTTCCAAATCCAGTCTATCAAACCATATGTGTATGTGTGCATGCATGTGTGCATGCAGAAGGTGCCAACAAATGTGTACACAATTTTAAGAAAGGAAAAAATTGTATTAAAATTGTAATACTCAATATATACAATAACAAAAGATGAATACAAGTCACATTTGACTTTTGCAATTACAAGAGGTGCTCAAAGTGGTTATCATCAGCATAAAAATAACACATAGATAACATTCTTAACATGTGTATATATTTTTTGACACCCTCTTATGTATAAACACAATAAGATGCATAAATAGGGTAATCATGTCTGTAAACAGATGACTTCAGGTTAGACTGAGGAGAACAATCACAGAATGTTAGTTCTTGAATGCCCCTAATAGATAGACTTTTTCTAAATCATCGTGTGTTCCAAAAAGGAGACAGGTAACATCCTGAGAGGTTGTGGGACTTGCTGGGATCCCACGAGGAGGTGGTGGTGAGATTCAGTGGGCCAGCAGGGTCACTCCCACTCTCACAATGGGTATGACTATTGGGAACACAGGCACAGAATTGGGAAGACTCGTTTCCTTCTCCCTGGCACTTTAATCAAAAGAAAGTAAGATGAATGAAGGATGGAGGGGTAGAAATGAGAAAATCATTGCCCGTTTTCTCTATCCTAAGTCCTTTTAGGCACTCATTCCAGTCTCAGAAACCCAGTTCAGGTCAGTGGGTTTGGGTCTATAACAGATCAGAAATGGGGGGGGGGCACACATATAGACCATCTTTTTCACAGCTGAGGATTGTTCTTGAAGTAAAACTTTTAAGCCAGTGGGGGGAAAAAGTAATGAAATGTCTAAAATTACAAGTGCCTTGGCTCCCTCATCTGCCACTGCAGCCATGATGGCACACTCCCTCTGAAGCCACCCTGAGGGGCTGCTCTAGACCTCAATCATTGCCAGCACTGCAGGCCTAATCATTACTGAACTCAGTATTATGTCTCCACTTCAGGTAGAGTGAGATTTTGCCATTATTTTAATAAAGCAATTTGGAGTGGATATAGGCACAAAGGCAATATCTATATGGTAAATACATACATACATAATTAGATGGCTGAAAAATTATATAGGATGGTGTTTAAAGAAGCGAAGAGTTCAAAATTGAAATGGAAGCCTGGTAAATAACCCATTATGCCCAAAGAAATCTTGATTGCCTATTCATAGCTGAAATTTACATGAACCCTTGTTCATTAAAGAATGAATAGCTGCTAATTTACAGCGTTACCAAAGCAAAGTTCAGATGACAGAATTTTTAAAAAAATATCCTCTCAAATCAGAAATCCACCAGCTGTCCCACATAAATTAAATGCCACTGCAACTTTCTTAATATACTGGAGAACCTATTTTTAAATTCTACTATCTAATTAAAATCCCAAGGAGAAACAAAGATGCAGATTGCAGAAATCAAAATTTAATAATAAAAAAGAAAATGGGAGGGAGAAAAATCAATCCATTTGTTAAAGCAATTTGTTAAATTGCTTTCTTTTGCTAATTTTTAAATTTTTTTTATTTTTAACTGAATAATGTATTACATGAAGAAGATACCTGAGCATTATTCAGGTAATCAGCTGGAACTCTTACTGGGCTCTGTAAGTCAAAGGTTTAAAGCAGGGAATAGGAGAGTGAGCAAGGTATGACTCCCGCCAGTATGAGCCAGTACCCAGACAGGGAGACTGACACAGCAGGGAGGTGGGTATGGTGAGGATGTTGTGAGTGTGAAACGTCCAGCTCCGAGTATATGCCACCGTGCACACAAGACGTGGAATCTCTGCATGTGAGATTTTCACAGGCGACAGGCATTGTGAAAATTTCACTCTGCTAGTGAGGAAACTGCAGGCCAGGGAAACGCTAGCATTTGCCCCAAGTTACACAGCCAGTGTCAAACCTAGAACATAATGCATGACAAAAAATGATTATTTTTCTTTATGCTTAAACATATTTTGCATTTCTATATAATCGATTTGTATTACTTGAATTAAAAAGTATCTTTAAGAACCCTACGTGTTCTTTCAATAGTTTCTATGCAAAAAAAGAAGACGCCTATGTTCATAATGCAGCAATACCTGTATAGCTTTCACTATAGTCTTAGACTCAATGTGCATTCATGCTTTCCTGAACACTTACTCATTGTAAATGCTTGAGTAAGGTTATTAAACCTTTAAAATTTCACTGATATAATGACGAGATAATTGTTGTAAATTCAATGAGATTATCCCTGAGAAACATTTGGCCTAATACCAAATATGAAATGCTCACTCAACAAAGATATTAGCTAGTATTGCTCTCAATGTATGTCAGTAATTATCAACACTAGTTCTTAGAATGATCCCCACACCTGTATTACTATATTGAGCGATGTAGTATCTAGGACATGTGAAAGTTAAGGGTGACAGACCAAGGGACAAACATTATACTGCCCAACTGCCCATATGCCATGGAAATGGTTAGATCTACCTCAAAAATCTAAAATATGTGAAGTTGGGAGAATTGATATGATTTAGAAAAGGTACTTTTATTATTTGCAATTCTCCAGCTCTCCATAGGAAAGCATAAGTTTTGTCAGAATAATAACTAAAAATTTGGAACCACATGAGTGTTTCTTCACTACAGATGCCATTGTCATTGTTCATTTTTTTCAGTGTATTAAATACAAGCAGAATCACTGTTCACCTGAACTAGCAAATTTTCTCATCTAAACTTGCTTTAAAAAGCAGCAAAATGAATACAGGAATGAATAAGTATATAAGTAACTGAAAGGATTATTAAATGTTTAAGGAAGGAAAGAAGTTAGGTATATAATAAAGCAAATATAGCAAAATGTTGATTGCAAACTATGGCTACTCACTGTATACTTATCATTTTTTTAAATCAATATTTTTTATTTTAAAGTTGTGGGGTAGAGTTAAGGGTTAAGTATACAAATATGCATCGTTCAGGCACTCTTGTTGATAAGGGGTGTCTCCCCATCCCCAGACAGATATTGACTACTGTTAATCCCACCTCCCTTCACTTATCATTTTGTTCATAATTCAATGCTGGGAAAAAAGAATAAAAATGACAAGAAATACATGAATTGCACTCACTGTTGAATCTGAAAGTCTGAAGTCAGTCCTTTTGTAGCACAGCTGTGGGTCCCAAATTAAGCCATTTTTCCCCACATTGGTACACCATTGATGCATTCTTTTTCTTAATGGTGGATGGTGGTGTGAAGTTTTGGCTTGGTGAATGTTGCATTGATCATTCTGAAAGAAGATTCTCTAGGTAAATCTGAAAAGTAAATGAAATGAAACAGAATTTTAATTCAAAAAATGGGGACATTGTTTTAAAGATTTTTATTTCTTCCCTACCATGCACTAGACTTGTGTTTACCTTTCAACTAACCTTTAAAAGGAATACTTTTTTTATCTTTGAAATGTTAATATTTCAAGGTAGAATCAATCCTTGCCCTTGCTACTGGGGCCTGGTACTGACCATTTGAGCGATACTGATTCTTAGTGGCTTGGCGCCGGGGATCTGTATTCCTTTGGAGAGATTCATGAGGAAAATATTCTGAGCAGGGTGATGTCTTCTCAGGTGAGGGTTTACCAGAGCTATTTACAAACCTACCTTTGTTTTAGCTATTCCAGCTCTGACTTTGGGTAACCACAACAGTGGGATTATTAAGAAGCAATGACCGAACTCTGATGTAGTACCCACTATGCTAATATAGAAATGACCTGAAAGTGATGTTTTAACAAATTAAGTGCTTACTACTCAGGAAAAGTATGCAAGACCAGAGGTCTCATGCTTTGTTGCCTGCCTCCCATGTGGTATTGGAACTGACTTCAAGAGAGGTTGTGTGGTTGTTCTGTGGATTTCTTGGCTGCAACATGAACAGTGGACAGTGGTGCTGAGTGACTCACTGCTTTGATTGTGATTGGTGTCATGTGTACTTAAAGAAAATTAAATGTTCATTTGCATCAAATAAAAACAGGAGAGCTTGGTACTAAAGTAAAATGGTCTCCTCTTCACCTTCAAAATATATGCTTTATTTTGAAAATATACCTGTTCTATAAAATAACATTTTACTAAATGACTGAATATCCTTGAAAATGTTACTATCAGCCATAAATATAACTTTTGATATTTTTTAAAATAGAAGGGCATGCTTAGGGAAAATTAAGACAAGGAAATTATATCCCATACTGGGAAACGAGTTAATGATTCTTATAAAGAATCTTTTAGGTAAATGAATAAACTGGTTGTCTTAGTCCATTTGTGTTACTATAAAGAAATACCTGAGACTAGTTAATTTATAAAAAAATTAAAAAAAGAAGTTTGTTTGTTTTATAGTTCTGCAAACTGCACAAGAAGCATGGCACCAGCACCATCTGGTTAGGACATCAGGCAGAAGGAGAAAGGAAGGCAATATGTGCAGAGATCACATGACAAGAGAAAAAGCAGGAAAAAGATAGAGCTTTAAAGCTCTTTTTAACAACTAACTCTCATGGGGACTAATAGAGTTAGAACTAACTCCTCCAACACACAAAGGGAGGGCATTAATATATTCATATCTGCCCTCATGACTAATACCTTCCATTAGGCTCCACCTCCAACATTGGGATCAAATTTCACCCTGAGATTTGAGTGTCAAATTTCCAAACCATAGAGCTGGTAGACTGTAACAATAATACACAATTATAAAGGGCACAAGATAGAGACATTAGGCGTTGCTAAGATATGAAACCTGTAAAAGTGAGGGATAGTGAAGGTAATAGACTTTTTCAAAAGGATTCAGTGATTGCTGCCCTGGACTTGCTCTTTTTTCTCATTACCATTTCAGTACACAGAGGCCCAACTTTCAACACAATTTCTTTAGGACATCACCACACTCACCCAAGACCCCAAAGGACAGATCTACACCTACTTGAAAGGCAGGAGATCAGTAGAAAGAAAGGAGCTTAGGGCTGGGTGTCCTGGCTCTGTTTCTGTCATGGGTTCCTCTAATATTAGTTGCTGGACTAGAGATCATTTCATATAAAGAATAGAGGACTTCAAAGGCAAAAGGAAACAGTGAGACAGTAACAATGAGAAAGTAACTGAGGGATGCTACTCTAACATTTAGGACTGGACAAGGACAAGTTGGAGGTTATCAAAACCTAGCTGCATGCAGAGTTCCCCACGGTGCTGAGAATCAGACTCTTGAGGGATGGACACTCTCCAGTGGTTTCTGCAAGTGTATAAAAATTCTGGAAACTGCTATTGGAACATATTGCTGCTTCAGGAGTGAGGAACTTTTGCAGGAACAGTGTTGACAGGAATAAGTGAATCTCTCCTTCCATTTTCTCTAAAGTTCCACAATGAGACAACCCAGCTGGAAGCAAACTGCGAAAAGTGACATATTTTTTCAGAGTTCCAGTCCCAGGATCACAGAACAGAATTTAGAAAAGAAGGGAAAGCTGAGGGACCTAACTCTGAAAACTTCTGATGTGAGAACATCATCAATCCATATTTAATCTGCCAGAATAAGTCAAATTACCATACCTAGGTTCAAGAGGGTGGAGAAACCAATTCTGGGGAAGAATAATGGAGTCTACTACACCCATTGAGAATGCAAGGTATATCTTGGCTTAGAATTTCAGCTGTATCAGCAATCTGACCTTTCCCTGAGAAACCATTTGGGCTCAGTTATCCTTCATATATCCAAATCACATGCTATTGGTGCATATTTCCATTTACACAATATCTGGGAATAAAACATTCTAGTTATTTATTAATATTTGTGAAAATAAAAATGTTTATCAGATTATGTGCTGTGGTGTAGGAACATTTATTATAAGAGGCAGCATTTTAAATAACACTGACATAAATTCTAGATAAGTAATATCATGTAGGTGGTATGGATGAAGGGATGGAGAAGATAAGCAAACTAAACTAGGTAGCATGTTTGTGCTTTTTCTTTCTGGGTAAGTCTTTGAGAATGGAGAATATATTTTTTCTCATAACTGATTTGAATGGGATTATATTGATGAGGGAAATATTGATAAATCAAATAATTCTGACCTTGCATGTTTGTGACAGTCATTTATTCCTTCCAATTATTTACTTGTGTTTTAAATTATTTTATAGATATAGTTCCACGCCAAGACATACATTCTTTAAAGGTAGAAGACAAATTGTATACTGAGTCATAATATAGTGCATAATCCTGAGTAAAAAAATGTTCACAAAAAGAAAAATTTAAGCCGGGCTCAGTGGCTCAGCCTGTAATCCCGCGCCTTTGGGAGGCTGAGGTGAGTGGATTGCCTGAGCCCGCGGGTTTGAGACCTGCCTGGGCAGGCAAGACCTCATCTCTACAATAAATCAAAAAACTAGCCGGGCGTGGTAGCGTGCGCATGTAATTCCGGCTACTCGGAAGGCTGAGGCGGAAGGATTGCTGGAGCCCAGCAAGTCGAGGCTGCGGTGGCCGGGAGCCTGGGCGACAGAGTGAGACTCCAACTCAAATAAAATAAAATAAAATAAAAAATAAAAAATAAAAATTTAAATGCCTTAATAGGCCAAGGTGGTAATGTAAATAAATAAAGTTGATCATGTGTAAATAATGAAGAGTAGATTGTAATAAATAGGAATTTTTTTTCTCTTCTTAAATATTTGATGCTCAAATAAAACACAGCTCAAGACAAATTAGGCTAAGGTTACCTGTAGATGATCACAGATTCTGATACAAATCCTCATTTTATAGTTGGAAAAATGGGCCTAGGGAGATTAAGTGATTTTTATGTTAAGAAATTAATAACAAACGTTGGAACAAAAACTTACCAACTCCCAGAGGAGATCTATGTACAACGTACTTCAGATTCTGTCAACACTGCTGGTATTTTTACATGACCATCCTGAGATTTCTGATAAACATACATATATTAAAAATGTATCTCACTCTTTGTATCTTATTCATTGTGTCTCAACCCTTCACCTAGTAGATGCTCACCACTCTAGCATACTAGTAAAAATAGTCTTCTGGGTCCAATAGAACCCCCTGTTTTTTCAGGTTTTAAAAACAATATTTAGAATTACTTCACAAATAGTTCATAGAAGGACAAAAGAATAGTGAAAATCATTCGTATTAGAAATTTTAATAAGAATTTAAACCTAGTAATTCCAAAATCTAATTTCATTTTTTCCTTGCAGTTGATCCTCTGTATCTCTAGGTTTCATATCTGCAGGTTTTGCATTTGCAGGGCTTTCTCCACGGACTCAACCAACTGTGAATCAAAAATATTCAGAAAGAAAAAACAATAAAAATAAAACAATAACAAATAATACAAATAAAAATATAGTATGGCAACAATGTACATAGCATTTACACTGTACTAGGTATTGTAAGTAATTTAGGGATTATTTAAAGAATATGGGATGATGGCCATAGGTTATATGTAAAAACTATGTCATTTTATATAAGGTACTTGGGCACACATGGATTTTGGTATCTGTTGGGTGGAGGTGTCCTTGAACTAATTTCCCTCACATACCAGGGATGTGTATATGTTTTCCCATTGATGATTAATAATGAAATAATCATTAAGAAGATAAAGGACCAAAATATTTACAATATAGGAAAAGATAAAAGCACCAAGATTTCACAATTTATTAGAGATTTATAAAGTCGTCAAATGAATCCAAATAGTAGTTTCACAATTTTTTATTTTTTTAAAACAAAACATTTTGTATCTTAAAAAACTAAAAAAATTTGAAATATCTATTCTTACAAGAGTTAGAAATATTCATACAAACTAAAATTAAATCTATTGGGCTCTGATTGTATACCAATGGCTAATAATTACACTTTGTTATTAAGATGACCACATATGATTAAATAACACACTTTGATTACAAAAATAAAAACAAACTTCTCCCCAAAGCAAATGATGTTAAAAGTCATATGTGTGTTTTAATTAATAGCAAAGTTTCTAGGGATTTGGTAGAAAAATATTGCCAATAGTTTATTTTTACATCATTTCGTTTTTTTGCCTTAGAGTAGGACCTGAGAGAAGGCAGATACAGATGCTATTTAAAATTCTGGTTCTGAAGTGGGAAAAAAAACACTGCCAACTGGTCTTACCCTGCAAGATATCCAGCTAAGATCTTGCAGAATCACTTGTATGAGTTTGAATTAGAATACAACTAAAAATTAATAACATTTTAAAGTATAATCATTTATACTACATGATTACACTGTAATGTGACTTCTATTCATATGGACTAGACTACTTGGTCAAATATTCTATTAAAGAAATGAGTAGTTTCTTAAAAAGGAAAATCATACACTAATTTTCATGTGTTTTTAAAAATATTTCTGCCTTGCATGTTTTTAGATCTATTATTGAGGTAAATATCTAGTAGTCGCTCCTGCAAGTAATACAATACACTAAGTTTAGTTGTTATTTTCATGCCAGAAGTTTCTTTCAATGCAGATCTGTGGTGGTACATTGAAAATAGACAAACTTTTATTTTATTAGATATCAAATATTTTAGTAGACTTTTTGTTTTACTTGTCAGAAACATTTTCAAGTTATTTAAAAGCAAAGCTATTCAGCTTAGATTTTTAAATGAATGCTGGAATTCGTTTCTCAAGCAAAGTTTTGTAATTTGTTTACTATGCTATTTTGGGCCCTTCAGGGGGCGCAGGCGCCGGATCCTCCAGGGACTGGAAAGCTAAGCAGGGTCACACGCGGTTAGCGCTTGGATGAAAGATGATGCTATGTATCACATTATATATGGCTATATATCATTTAATAAATATATAAAGTTTGCTAAATTCAAAAATATTTTAGGCAACATGGGTTAAAAGACATATATGTCATAGCAAATTTTTTGAAAAAGATAAATTTTACTTGGGAGAATTTCAGGTAAAAGAAAATAGATTAGAAATACATAATTAGCCCCACTGCTTCTAAAGTCCCATTATAATGCCAATAAAGACATTATTTGAAAGGCAGAGATTCAGTAAGACAAAAAGTTTCATAAAGTTAATTAAAATCTTGGAAACTGGGGGAGATGAATTGACTTAGTTCATCTGTAAATAAATACGTCCTTGGAAATTAAAATCATAATAAAATACATATAAAAATTCAATAAAAAGATTCAAAAGATAAAGTTAACAAACTGTCCCAGAATAAGAAAGACACTGAGATTAAAAACAAGAAAGACATAATACAAAAATTAGAGAACAAAGCTAGAGGCTAATATCTACATGACAAGAGTGCTGGAAAGAGAGAATGAAGAAAATAGATCACTAATAAAATAAAGACAGTTCTATTAATAGAATCGAAAGAGTTTCTGGATTTAAGAGCCCATCACATAAACAATAAAATAAACAAGGTAGACTTAAGCAAGTTATATCATTGTAAAACTTGTTAGTACTGAAAACAAAAAAAAATTATATGTGACCATAGAAAAAAGCTACATTTAAAGAATTAGATTGGTTTTAGTCACTTCACCAGAAATCTGGAAAGCTAAATGTTGCTTGCATTTAAATAATTACATTTGTTACTAGAAAAAGTTTGATTTTTTTTGTTGTTGTTGTTGAGTTGGAGTCTCACTCTGTCGCCCAGACTGGAGTGCAGTGGCCACTCCCAGTCACCGCAGCATTGACCTGATGGGCTCCAGCAATCCTTCCACCTCAGCCTTCCAAGTAGCTGGAACTACAGGTGCGCGCTACACACCCAGCTAATTTTTTGATTTATTGTAGAGATGAGGTCTCGCTGCCCAGGCGGGTCTCGAACCCGCGGGCTCAGGCAATCCACTCACCTCAGCCTCCCAAAGGCGCGGGATTACAGGCTGAGCCACCGACCCCGGCTGTTTTGTTTTTTAAACTGTTCAACAAATGAAAAGCAAATAGAAAATATCAAATTACTCAGCTGCGAAGAGCATTTTTACTATCCTGGTAGTGTAAATATTGAATATTGATGTGAAATCACCATGCTGTTATTATATTGGTTTGATGAGCAGATGCGAAGGGTGCTTGTTCATGATGGTGGGTGAGGAGGTAAATTAGTGTCAATTCCTCATATTTTAATTTGGGATGCTAATTGATGAAAAAACTGAAAAATTAAGAAATGGCAATGGAAGCATGCTATTTAGAAATATAGAATAAGTCACAAAAGAATTGCCTAAAGTATTTGCAATCTGTTCTGTCCAAGAAAATGTTTATTCAGCTACTCAGTGGGGTGCTAACTACTTTTAAAGAAACCTGTGTATTGCATTATAATTTTCCTGATCATCCCTGAAGTGTTCCAGTGGTTACCATAATAAACCAATATTCTTTAAAATCAGTGGTTTATATTTTTTTAATATAAGTTGGTTTTCCTTCTCCTTGAAGATGATTTTTTTTTTCCATTTGTCAATCTTTTAGTTGATTTCATTGGGCTGCGAGGAGAATAGAGTAGAAACTGTCATTCTACCAGTCTACATTGAAAATATTTTTCTAATAGTTATTTTCTCTCCTGACTCATGATATGTTGAAGACTGTCACCATTGATGGTAGACCTCGGCAGTAACACAGTTCTTCCCTCCTACTTCCATCTTCTTCTGCTTCTAATTTGCTTTCTATTAGAAACCAGTTAAAATCATCTGATAAAGGAAATAAGTTACGAGTGACATCTGAAAAAATATTCTAGGAATATATGTTCTTGCTATGGATAATGGACTTCATGACATTTCTTTTGACTACTCTACAGCCATTACTGCTTGGTTCTGCCCTTTGCCTTTTTGACGTTGCAAGAGCCTTTTGGATAAACACCCTGCAGACACATTGAGACTCCATGTGTTTTTATATTTTTCTGCATCCGTAAATGGAGAATGGAGGATGAGCATATTCCTCAGTTTTAATCTTATTTATGTAAGCACGCAAGGGCCCCTGATGGTCAAAGCAATATTTTAATCATTGAGTTGTTCCTACAAACAGTTACTTTTCAAGTACAAGTTGGGTGAGAGGGATATGAAAATATATGTCTTAAACTTGTAACTGAAACGAATGATAAATGGTATGCTAACTAAGGTAAAATATAGTTATGGTTCATAACCTGAGACTTTTATTTCAATATTTGATTACAAATTATAAAACGTAGGAAGTAAGTATGACAAATATCTTTCAAACTGTATCTGGATATTGAATGATTCATAGTGGACACCTGGAACTAGTTGTTGAAACATATATAAGTGATACATGGTCTCAGTAAATGATTAGTGATGTCTTCCATACCCCCACACTATAAGAGAGTCATAGTGTCACCAATCTTGGCTAAATTTCTGTGAAATCTTTGATAATGAATACTGGCTAAAAAATAAATATTCACAGAGGCATCAAAAGAACATAGTATTTATAGTGCTGCTGTGTAGGAAAAAATAATGCATCCTTTCTTTGTTACAATATTATTTTAGTCTTATTTTCTGTTTCACAGTAATTATGGGATACAACTTTAAAAGCATAATTGTATCTCATAAATAACTTGGAAAATAGTATACATACTATTGATATTTTTTAAACAAACTGCTTTTTTTTAGATTGTTATTCGATTATATATTATGGTGGTTTTGAAATTATCATTTAAAATGATCAAGCATATATAAGTTTTCTTTAGATAAGATTTGTTATGTATTTTGACCCAATAAAATAATAAATACACAGTATTCTTAAGAATGGAAAAAATATGAAAAGTGAAAAGTTATAAATAATCTTTATTAACTCTTTGGAAGTTGCTTTAATATTAATAATATTATTCTCATATTATTAAATTTCATTTTAAAATATTTCTAATTGTTGCATGTAATTTCTTAGTGTGCTTACAGTCATATATAACATTTTACTTAACTTATTTTTGTTGGATTTTGGACTATTTTTGAATGTTATTATAAATAATTCTGTAGTCAGCAGTCTATACTAAGATAGTTATCAAGTTGGTCATTCCCTGTTGAAAATAAATACAAGTCAAAATACTGCTTAAAGATTAAGTATAGTTTTGTATGTTGTTAAATCCAATTTGGTTGTATTTTGTGGAAAAATTTGGACATTAATGTTTATGACAAATATTAATCTCTGATTTCTTCCCCCCCTTATAATGTCTATATAGTATCTGGTTTTGGTAGGCAGTAATGCTAGTCTCACATAAAGGTTTAGGGAGTGGTCCTTCTCATCAATATTATGGAAATATTTGTATAAAAACTGCATTTTTTTTCTTTAATGCTGCTAGAATTTGACAATGAAGATGCAAAGATTTTTTTTGTTGGAGTATTTAATTGCAAATCCAGTTTCTTAATAGATATAAAACGATTCAAGTTATATATTTCTTCTTGAAGAGATTTAGCAGTTTGTACATTTTATGGAAATTTGCCTTCCATCTGAGTAGGTAAGTTTGTTGACCTAAAGTTATTTGTAATGGACTTTTATTATTTGTAGGGATTTTCGCTCTTTCATTCCATATATTTATATTTTGCAACTTCTTTCTTTGTTTTTGCTTGTTATTTCATTTTTGGTAGGTCTGACAGAGGCAAATTAATTTTACTGATTTTTGCTCAAATAACAAGTTTTTGGCTTAACTGGCTTTCTGTATTGTTTTTATCTTCTCAATTAAATTTATTTCTATTCTTTGTTATTCCTTTCTGCTCATTATTATGGAATTGATTTGTTCTTATTGTTCTAGTTTAAGGTAGAAGCTTAGATCATCGTTTCAGGCTCTTTCTTCTTTCTAATATGCACAATTTAATGCTATAAGTTTCCCTCTATTTACTTTTTAGATGCAGTCCACAGAATGTGATATGTAGTCTTTTGATTTTCAGTTAACTCATAATAGTTTTAAATTTTCTTTGTGACTTGCTTTCTACCCATGGGTTATCTTTCAGTATTATGGCATTTGATTTTCAAATATTTAGGTCACTTCTAGATATATTTCTGTTATTGGTTTCCAGTTTAATTTTGATGTATTCATGGAATATACATTCTATGATTTCAATTATCTTAAATTTGATGTTTCTTTTTATAGCTGAAAATATTTTGGTGAATATTGCATATGCATTTGAGAAGAAAGTGTATTCTGTTGATGCTGGTGGAGTGTTTGTAAGTTTCAGTTTGATCAAGTTCATTGATGGTGTTGTTCAGCACTTCCAGATCATTAGTGATTTTCTTCTAGTTTCTGTATCAACTGTAGAAAAAGATGTATTTGCATTTTCAACAAAATCATTTATTTGTTCATTTTGCTTTCAGTTATATATCTTGTGCTGAATGCATTTTGAAATTATTTTAAGTGATTTGATATCTTTATCATTGTTCAAGTTTCCTCTTCATTCCTTATAATATACATTGTGCTAAAGTCAAATTTTTAAAATAAGCTTTTAAAATGTTAGGACAGTTTTAGGCTCACAGAAAAAATTCACAGATAGTACAGAGTTTCCATGCACTCCACACCCAGTTTCACCTATTATTAACATCATACATTAGTGTGGCACATTTGTCTCAACTGATGAACCACTTGTGATATAGCGTGTGTGTGTGTGTGTGTGTGTGTGTGTGTACCACAGGCATACTTTCTGGGATGGCAGATACTCCAGGTTCATCTTGTAGAATTTCTGTCCTAGTCCTAAAATCAGCCATTTCTTCAAAGAGCTCTAATTTCTTTTATTAGAGAAGGGTATTAAAAACTAAGATCTTGGCCTCAGGTGTGTTCGTTGCTACTGAGATATTGTTACTTCTAAGGTCTCTCAACAGAGAAAAATAATAAATGTATGTATACTAAGTCATGCATACCATGCAAACACACATATCTATACATATTTTTATATATAGAAATTGATTTTTAAAATATCAGTGAGATCATTGGAACTTTCTTTTTGTTAATTTTTGTATGAACTTTTTTTACCCTCTTATTTTTAATTCTCTATGTGTTTATAGCTAAAGCTGGTGTCTTGTTTGAATTTTTTGGATTGCACATAAAAGTGAGTTCATGCAATATTTGTCTTTCTATGTCTGGCTTATTTCACTTAACATAAAGTTTTCCGAATCCATCTATGCTGTGAAAAATGGCAGGAACACACTGTTTTTTATAGCCTGAACCTCATCAACAAGGGTATCCGAATGATCAATGTTATATACCTGAAATGTACCCAACATCTTTATAATAAAAATTTTAAAAAAGACTGAATAGTAGTTTACTGTATAAGCATATATATTATGTTATAATATATAATACAGTATATGGTAACAATATATAGCATATTATGTTATATGCCTATATACATGTATATGTTTAGTATATATTTTTAGTAACCATTTATTCATCGACAAACACTTAGGTTGTTTCCTTGTTTTGGCTATTGTACATACTGCTTCAATAAAATATTTTCAGGGATATATAGTTAAATCTTTCAGCACACTTTTTTTTCTGTTTATATTTGGTATTAATATTGTGAGTGTTCGTAGTTTTAAATAACTGATTTTGCATAGTAAGGCAATGGGAGAAGAAGAACTGTGCCCTGAAGTCTATTTGGGACATATATTTGGAAATAAATTACATTACACTTTTAGAAGCTGATTAATGTATAGATATTTTTGCCATAATGTTCATTTTTAACTAGTCTAGTGTAAACCAGTGAAGTTTCATCAGGCAGGCTTTGTATGGAAACTTGTTGCAGTAGGCTCATGGGATACTTTATATTATTATCTTGCCTAGAATTTAGGACATACGATATCATTTCACAGTGAAGCCACAGAAAGAGGGAGACCCACAGCTTGAGGAGTAGTTGACCTTCTCTCTTCTTTGTAATTTACACCTGGGAGATTGTGTACTGTGTAAAGAATACTGCTTAGGTCACAATTCTAATGTAAATAAAGTATGGTATGTGTTCAAAAAATAAAAATAAATAAATATGGGAGTGCAAATATCTCTTTGAGAGAGTAATTTTATTTTATTTTGATATATACCCGGTAAGCCACTACTTTTCACAAAGTTTATGTATATCCTCCTCCCCCTCCCTCTTCTCTTTCCCCTCTCCCTCTCTGTCTCCCTCTCCTTCTCCCCACACTTTTTTCCCTTCATGTTTTAGCTTGTAAAATTTCTATTAATAAATCTTTGGGATCATTGATTCTTTCCTTGTCTGTGTCAAGTTGCTAGTTTTGTTGGTGGAGGGGCTATTCCCTGTTTTTCTATCTCAGCTTCAGTCTTAAGCAGGAACTGAGTACCCATCTCAGGGGTTGTGCCCTCTCTGTAATTCATTTTTCTCCAGTCTAGATTTCCCATGGCTTAGGTCCAGGATATCATTCTGCCTCTCCTCCAGAGGTTGAGAGCTTTTATCTATTCCCATAACATATATCCCCATAGTCTTTCCACTCATCATTTAAAGTATCTTTTAAAGACTTCAAAATGGGCATAGAAATAGAATGTGAAAAAGTTTACAAATACAATTTTTTCAAGATTTCCTTTAAATTTTTTACTGATTATTAATTTTTATAATCTTGAGAATAAAAATTAAACATCCTTTATAGTGTTTCCAGTTGTGGGACTCTACAATAAACTTATTTAAAATAAATAACTTCATAATGCAGGATATCACAAATCAGGGATGTACTATAGTGAGCCCAGTACCTATTTCTTTTAACAGAACTTTCACGATAGACATAAACAGAGTATGATCCCTTTCATTTCAAATAACTTTTACAAATTGTCTGCATAATTCCCAGAGTGTCTACTATACCTAAATACTTCATGAGAAGTAGCTTTATTTTCAAATGTATTTAATATAATTTTACATGTTATTTGATTCTGTGATTGAAGATTAAACATTGTGAAAATGATACGATCCCTCAGAACTGAGCAGCTGTTGAATAACTCACAGAAGATGGGCCTTTGATTATTCTGTCATCAACTTTTACTATTCTAGTAGCAACAAAGGTATGTTGTTTTCTCTCATTTTATACTGTTGTTGCAATGACATTGAGAAATAAGAACTATTATATGGAATCAGATAGATATCCCAAGTAGCTCAATCTACTTACAATACTCGGTATCTGTTATATTTAACAAATCATCTTGTATCACAATCTTTTCCTCAGTGACCCACATCATCCCGAGCAGTTCTTCAACACACCGGAACCTGAAAACTCATTGAAACTGCCATGTTTTTACTGTTCCTCACCTCCCTCAAGTCTTCATTCCTGGGTTACCTGCTTAGTCTCTAAGATTCATCATTACAGTCTCCTCCTTATTCCCCTCTTCCTTCCTTCTATTTTCTTAGAAACCCGACCTTAGTTAAGTCTTACCCTCCCAGCACTCTCTGCCTACCTCCTGAAGCTGAGTGATTGAGAGAAACACAACCAAGAATATTGGTCCCATTCTATTTGCCTCTCATTTGAGTGAATCCCTAGGCTCCTCCTAGCTATCACTGCGTTTTTCTAACCCATACTCTTTCCCATTCTCCCGCATATCTAACTAAACCTTTCATGTTCTTCTGAAGCTTTCAACACTTGGCCCTCATTCTCTTGATCAGTTGATGACTTTATTTTCCTTATCACTGAGAAAATATAAGCAAGCAGGAGGAGAGCCCTGCAGGGCCCTCCCTCAGTGCAGGGCACTGCTGCCTCAAGCTCCTGTCTGTACATTTTCTACGCTACCGTCACTGCGAGTGTTGGTGCTCTGCAAACCATCTTTGGCATTGACCTGCCAGGTATCATTATTCTCTTTTCCCCAAAGTTGTCATTTCAGCAAGTCCTCCCTTTTTTTCCTTTACCATCAGCTTTATTCTCCAAAGGACATAAATATGTATTTATAGCTCACGTTGAAATAAACAAAATAAGAACAAAAGCAGCCTCTTCTGCATTTTTTTTATCCCCATCCCGGTTCTCTGACTGGATTGCCTCTGCCTAGTCAACTGTCCTCTCCTCAACTTGACTCGAATCCATTCCAGTCGTACTTTCCTACCAGTCATTCCCTCAAAACAACTCTCTTCAAGACACCATAAAAAAGAACAAAATCATGAATTTCGCTGCAACCTGGATGGAACTAGAGTCTATAATACTGAGTGACCTCTCACAGAAACAAAGATCTGAATATCACATGTTCTCACTCATATAATGGACCTTGAACATCCAATGCAATACTATGAGAAAATGACGGACGGTACTGGGAAACTATGGGGGGGAGGGGGATGGGATTAACAGTAGCAAATATCTGTCGGGGGATGGGAAAACACTTCTTATCTACAGGGTGCCTGAATGAAACGTCATTGTACACCTAACCCTTAACTGTACCCCACAAAACCATAATAAAAAATACTGATTAATGAAAAAAAAAAAGAAAATAAAGTCTTTTCAATATATAGAATAAAATATAATAAAATAAAAATAAATAAAAAAAAAAAAGACACCCAACGCCATTAGGATGCTCAATTGAAGAATGGATACTCAGTCCTCATCTTTCATAGCTTCTGGCATGGTTGATTAAATCATTTTCAAATCACATTTCCCTTTGGCTTCCAGGACTATTCTTTGTTTTTCTTCTTACTTCCTGGCTGCTTTTTCTTCGTTTTCTTTAGAAGATCATCTCCTATCTTCAACCTCTAGATGCTGGAATATTCTGCATTTTAACTTTCATCCTTGTTTTTATCTACATTGCCTCTGAAGGAGATCTCAGGTAGTCTCTTTTATATCATCCATAGGCTGACAAACATTAAATTAATATTCGCATCCCAGACATCTTCATATATTATAGATTTGACTGTGTTAATTTTGGGCATTTTCATTTCTTTTCACTAGCAAATAACATCCACACCCCCCAAAAAATACTCAGGAATAACCAACAAAAATACAAGCATTCTGTTTCTTTCATATCTCAGTAATTGACATCACTCTCTTGCTGCTACTCACCTAAAAATCCTGAAGTGTGTGTGTGCCTGTCACCTCCCCCATCCAATCTATCAGCAAATGCGACTTGCCTGTGCTAGAACTTTCCACCATTTCTGCTGTATCTATAACTCAACTCTTAGATGTGTCTCCGTTCTGGATTTAACTCTTAACTGATCTCTCTGTGCTTCTTCCCTGTTACTATAAAGTCTGTCCTCAAAACTACACACAGAAGGATCCCTTTAAATATATATATATCAGACTATGTCAGTTCTTTGTGCAAACTGTCCTACAGCTTCACTTAAAGTGATATTGCACACAGAAACGTGAAAGGCCTTAGGTGCCTGCAAGTCAATATTATTTATGTTCTTCATACACATATATACTCTACCTCTTCTCACATCGCTCTTCTTTTTTTTTTTTTTTTTTTTTTGAGTCTGAGTCTCACTCTGTTGCCCAGGCTGGATTGCAGTAGCATGCTCACTACCACCACAGCCTTGACCTGCTGGGCTCAGGTGATCCTTCCACCTCAGCCTTCCAAGTAGCTGGAGCTACAGGCACACTCCACCATGCCCAGCTAATTTTTTGATTTATTGTAGAGAAGAGGTCTCACCAAGTTGCCCAGGCTGGTTTTGAACCCCTGGACTCAGGCAATCCTCTGGCCTCAACCTCCCAAAGTTCTGGGATTACAGGCTTGAGACACCATGCCTGGCTTAGCTTGATTTTTTAATATGATTTTAACTGTCACATTATTAGAGTCCCCTTTCCTGACCCTCCTTTGTATAATGACACTCCACTTCCACTTTAGTACTCCAAATTCCCCTTCTTCATTTTTTACATACTTGCTTCCCCAAGCTTTATAAAATCAGGTACTTTATCTGTTCTGTTCACTAGTGCCCCACATCTTGAAAAGTGGCTGGTACATGGTAGAAATACTACAAAGATTGATAAAGCAATCTTTAGACTAATGTGCCGTTTCATTTCAAATTTAAATATGCAAACTCTGTTGCAATCTTAACAAACATGTCATTGAATAATCTACCAAAACATATGCAGTTAGAAGTGTTGAGTCTATGCTCATGTTTTTGGAACTGGTATTTTTATTATCTTGAGGAGAGATCATCATTTTTACATTTTAATGTCCAAAGTTGCTGATGGTCCTTCAAAGATATATTTAAAAAATGTCTACTACCTCAGGTAAACCAATACATCCAAAGACATTAACCTGAACACAGAAACACTTTTCATTTTATAATAATTTATCATATCAGTTGGTTTTAGAACTTTCTTGTTTATTTCTTCAGAAATCATTTTGAAGGGTATTCCATATGTTCATCACTATTCTAAACTTGGAAGAAGTTACCAGCAACAGTGCACAACATCTTCCTTTAGATGCTTCATCTAAGGAAAAAACAAACATGTACATATGACTATGCATTACTCTTTCTGTGATACATAGAATGATGGAGGATGACATAATACTGTTGAGGCACATAGAAGTTATCTTAGGAAAGAAGAGTACCCCACAGCAGGTGCTGCTCAGAAACTGGGTCGAAGAGGTGAGCACCTTTGCTAGCAGAGAGTACATGTAGAGACATTGAGAAGGTTGAAACGGCTCCTGCAAAGTGATGGCAGTGAGTAGCTTGAATGCAGTTCAAGGTAAGTAGGGGGAGGTGTAAAGTGGACTCAAACAACTTGAAGACCACAAATTTCATAACCTGAGGAGACTGGGTTTGTATTTTCATTCCTTAGCATTTAGTATGCACATAATAAATAATTGTTAAGTAAATAAGCAGCAGAGGTTACTACCTCTGAATGAATATAGAGAGAAGGATGGAGACATGAAAAATAAGTACAATTGCAAAGGAGTGTGTAGCTTCTCCATGCCTTTGAGTGGAAGATGTGACTATGAATACAAGAGTTAAATTTGTGATTTTTATTTTCTTAATGTAAAAATAAAATTTAAAGAGGACATTTAGGAGCAAGGTTTCAATAAATAGTGGGTAATATCTTAAATCAAAACTAGAAGTATAAATACTGTAAGAGGTAGCCATAAACTGAAAATGTATACATTTCAATGGCAAGACACATTTTCATATATTGCAAAAAAACTATTGCCGTGGCATACAAAGAAAATAATAGATCTCAAAAAAGAGATCTGGAAAGGGTGTTTATTTTTTGTGTAACATAGAAAAGTAACATTGTATTAAACTGAAAAATTATTAAAGGAAAGAATCAACTAACACTTAATTGTTTAAGGTGCATTTTAGCATGAGAAATTCTTAGCGAAGATTTTTGTTGCCATGTAATCCTGCAAGTCTGTTTAGATCAAGACACTTCTCTGCTTTATAACTCGGTCTGGTCAGTCTTTATTCATGGCCTTCATCTCATTCCTTCTGGTTTCCATGACTAATAAATATTTGTATATTATCTTTTGATTTCCTTCTTTCTACATCTTGATCATAACACAATTAATGCCCCAGTTTTATATTCCTTCCTTTTTATTCCTCATCTATGAGTTTAACCCCAAAGCTCCTCAAATTTATTTTCTTTTTCTAACTGTCTGTACCCACTCTGGCCATTGGAAGCCCTATTCTATTATCAAGCCTTCCTGACAAACAGGAACGTGGTTCCCCATAAGTCTCTTGGACTTGAATACTCTGTTATGCTTACTTCTCACTTCTATTCACCCCAGCTAAACAGTTATGATAGTTTGCTCAATCTTTCTCTATCTCCCTAATATGTCACCTCATTATTCACAATATTTTACCATCAACTGAAGGAAGTGCCCTCTTTACAAGGGTTTCTTCTTCTGTTCTCTTCCCAGTCATTCTTCTGGGTCCCAAGGGTAAATCTCCTACAGTGGCTCTAATAAGATATATCTGACAAGATAAAGTGAAGAGAGTAAAGTCTACACACAGTACTTATAACAAGGCTAACATTTATTGAACACTTGTTCTAATGTAGTTACCTAACAACCTTTGCTCAAGTTGTGTCTTGCTCAAATGCACACTTTCTAAATGTGAGAGCTTCCTAGACACTTTTGCAACAAAGCCTAAGTGATGATGATGAAACATATGAGGGAATCCTTGAACTTGACTTTGATGATTTAATTATCTTCCCCATGAATCTATTTCTGTCAAATTCTCCTCAAGTTTAAAGGAATACATCAGGTGCTACCTCTTCCAGGTTCCTTTGTGTGGACCCTAAAACTAAAATTGTATGCCCTCATTTCAATGCACATAGAAACTTGCATTTCTTATTAAAATTCAGCATGCTCTATAATGTATTATAATTATATATATATTATATATAACATACTATATATATTTTATATATATATCTATAATATATATATGGTTTACGCATTTAGAAAACACACAAAGCAGTGTTTTGCATGTTTTGAGAGGTTAGTGTGCTGTTAGAGCAGGGACCCTGAAGTAGATGTCCTGGCCTTCACTCCTGGTTCTACTACTCAAATGAATTATGTAACCTCAGTGTTTCATTTTCCTTGGTCATAAAGTAGAGTTGACAATAAGACCTATTTTGTAGGGATGTTGTGTGGATACAGAAAGTAGATACACATGAATTTGTATACATATAAATAGTGCTTGAAACACTCCATAAATGAAACTATTATATGTATATGCTTATAATATCTAGACCCGCCATAAGGGGTCATCTCCGTGTTTATTGGGTGAATATAGGTGAAAATTGGAAACCAGATTCTCACCATCACGTTCACCATGTCAAAATAGTATTCATAAGTGAATGTTATATGAAGTAAACACTTTGCTGCAGTTATTTACTTATTTCATAGGTATCATTTGCAAATTAGATAATTCAGGATTCTGAGATGAAAAATACACTCTGCTTTCCAGAAGCTTACAGTCTAGTGGGCAATGTTGGGAGAGAGGTATAGGTCGGCAATTATAATCCAGTATGTTGAGGGCTGAGACAACAGCAATAGCTACAAGGATCACAACCACCACCACAACTCATACTGTGGGTTCATCATATACAACTGTGCCACATGTTTCCAGCCAAGGCCTTTGTGTCCGCCATGCCAGGGAGTTATAATCCTCTTAATTCATGGGACTCGATTAGGTCTGGTAAGAGTTTAGAGTCCCTTCCAATAATTCTGCTTCAACAAAAACTTTAGAATTAAGGCTGCCAAAGAAAACGAATCTTTCCCTAACACAGAAATCAGAAGTTTAAACTATGCATACAATTACTAATAATTAAGACTTCTCCTGATAATGTATATTTCACTATTGAGGCTCATAGTTTACTTGTTTAGAAAAAGTGCTAGAAGAATTGGTGACAAGACAATTTTGATTAAACCCTGAAGGTCTACATGGAGTCTTAGACCCAGTAAAGGCACGAATACACCATTTTCTACATCTGGGGAGAATAAAGTCTGTCTTCTTTTTCACTGGTGTTGACTCAGTATCCATTACAGTGCTTATTAAGTACTAGGTACATCAATTTAATAAATACAAATTAATACATTATTTAAATTAATTGTTTCAATCTCAGTAATGTTGAGTTTTTATTGTTCCAGTTTCTAAATAGAGAAAATGAGAGGTTTTTGTTGTTGTTGTTTTGTTTTCCAAAGGCTAATAAATGATAGAACTGGCTTTTAGTCACCTGAATTTTTCCAAGTGTCTGCTCCAATAGTTATTTTGACCTGTCTTTGATGGAAGTGTATCTGCATAGAGAGGGGGCAGTAAAAAGAGTGCATATCCCTCAGGTGTGGGCATGCATGTGGGCTAGGAAAGCATTCCCTACAGAGGTGACTAGAGATCCCCCTGAGAACACAGTGGAATGGGACTCCTTGTAAAGAAGAGTCAGGTCTAGGTTGAGCTGTCCTGGGTGTATACCTGGAGGCATGCTTGTGCATAGCTAGTTCTGAAAGTTCTGGTGTTCAGAGGACTGCAGAGGCAGGTGTGTGTGCCTGTGCATGTGAGTGTGTGTGTGCATGTGCGTATGAACCCACAATGAGGCAGCGTGGTGAGAGGTGAGGCCAATGTGACAGTTCAGGATCATAGACTCAGTTGGTTTTGAGGCAGAGAGTATGTATCTTGTTTTGAATTTAACACAGAGCCAGTAAGATAATCTATAAAAGGAAGGGACATAGTTTATGTGTTGGAAAATTAGTTCTGCTTTCGTCATGGAGAATGGGTTAGACTGGACATGCTGGAGACTTTACATGTAATTTTTAGTGATTCTTGGTTCTGTAAACTGAAGTATTTCTACTGAAACTGTTGACTAAGCTTGGTTTCCTAGAACTAAATAAAAATATATATAAAAATAAAACACACTTGCCCTGCACTAGGGCATTATGCTCTGTTTTGTTTTAAAATTAATAAGCTTTGCATGAGTTTCCTAGGGGCTGCCATAACAAATGACCACAAACTAGAGGGCTTAAGACAACAGAAATTATTCCCTCACAGTTTGAAATCAAACTGTCGGTGAGACCACACTCCTACTGAAGTCTCTAGAGAAAAATCCTTCTGGCTTCTTCCAGCCCTGGTGGTTGCTGGCAATCCTTAATGTTCCTTGGCTTACAGATGCATCACTCCAGCCTTTGCTGTTCTTGTTACATAGTGTTCTTCCCTTTTCATATATCTGTCTGTGTATGACTTTTTTGTAAAGACGTCAGTCACCGGATATAAGGCCCATTCAAATCCAATATGACCTCATCTCAACTAATTACATATGTGAAGACCTTAATTCCAAATAAGATCACATTCTGAGGTTCTGGAGGATGTGAGTTTTGGAGTAGACATTAACTTAGTTCACATAATAAATCTCATTCTTAAAATCAAGGTAGAAATTAGTAGGTCAAATAAACAAATATTTAAGTTGACAGCAAAAAGCAGATAGGATTAAATTAATAATAGTCTAAGAATTCTTCATCCTTGAGATTTTTCACTCCAAGTTGTGTTTGTGTATGTGTATGTGTGTGTGTGTGTGTGTGCATGCACATTTCCTTTACAACATCAAGGATGTTTCTGATTCCAGTGTTGTAGTTTATGTCATAATCTGTTGCTGTAATTCACAGAGTAGATATTCACAGTCAGATTTTCTCAGGTTTGTCAACACAATTTTTCACAGCTACATTTTATGTCTTTTCCATCATAGTCTCATAAAGTGCAGCTGCAATTACCAAGTGTATTTTTATGGAAGCCACATTTGAGCATGCAATGTGTGTACGATCTTATATCATCTTATGTGGAAAAAACAGGAGAAACAGTTGTACCACCAGGATATGACCAACACAAAAGTCTAAAGCTCTGAAAGAGAAAAAAAAAAGTACCTATAGGAAAGATGATGAATGTTTAAGAAGCTGTAACTCTCGGTTAGGGAGTTGTTTTACTTTTAAGAGGCAACAGTGAAAAATTAATGAAGCAAGGGCCCTCATGAATGAGGTACATTTATATAAAGACCTATTCATTGCCCAAGCACAGGGTAACAGATATGATAGGATGCGAGTTGACTCTGGGGAACTGTGAGGAAGGAAGCATGTGTTGAGGTTTATGGCCCACTCTGCAGGCTTCTCTAAAGTGGAGATTAATTTTTCTCTTACATCCTATGTTCCTTAGTGTCTGGTATAGAGAAGTCCTGCTTGACTCTATTCCAGTCATGTTTCCAGAAGGTTTCATGAGCTGTATGGATGAGTAAGCCAACATTTCTTTCTCTCAGGCCTCTAACCTCCTCTTCTCCAGTGAAGTTACTTTATTTGTGCATGCTCTTGGTCACCCCCATAGTTAATCACCTTCAGAATCTGACATCAATGCTCATCCTTTCGGCTCTTTGTCCTTATGCTGTTGTTTGCACTCCCCACAAAGAGCTTTATTCAAGATGCGTTTATTATTGTGAAATGCTGGGAATGATTCGGTAAAACATGATAGATCCATTTAATACATTCACATCTATTACATGAAACTTTTGCTCATACAGAAGTGTGAATAACAATACAATGTTATACTTTTAAAAGTCAGAAATAAAAATTGTATGTTAACGATGAGTTTGCAGAAGAAAATGATAAAAAGGGAGCGTTGCAAAATATTAAACAGTGTTTAGACATGCTTTATAGAGTAAGTACCTTTTATGCAAATGTAAATAATAAATTTAGTTATGTAGTGAAATAAATTTAAATGTTTGACTTCAGGAAGCATTTATTTGGAAATTGTTGTGTCTAAGTTATCTGATACCACTGAAGATACAGAGATAAATAGAGTCACTTTCTTTTGAAGCTTTTGGATAGAGGAAAATATTATATACATAAGCACCATTTTATATTATAAGAGTAATCTAATTCATCTTTCTTTTTAAACATTAGCTCTGTTCAAGAGACAGAACTATTAGGAAGCTACCCACCTAAGTATGCAAGTATGTAGTTTGTATGTATGTCTGTTCGTGTGCATTATTCTCTATTATCAAAATTTAGTTATTTCATGAATAAAGCGTAATAATGTTAACTGTAACTCTTTCAAAAGGCATGCAAGTATTGTGGATTTTGGTACAGGCATTAAAACTGAAACTGGTCACCTGATCTGGTCCCAATTTATTCGTGAAGAGCATTCATTGTAAATAGTGCCATTAACAAAGAAAATGGTCAGCAGATGTTTCCTGTTTGTGTAGCTGTTCCCTGACAATTATATGTCCAACTCTATCAAGCATCATTTACAGCATCTGTAAATTGAGGAGGGGTGAGGTTGACAAAACAGAGTTAAATTCTTCCCATATTCAGTAGAATAAATTTCCTCTGCTTGTATGGGGAATTTTGGGAGAAGTCTCACAATATCTCAACTATTTTCATTTCATAGGAAAAAAGCAAATGAAATACTCCCATTTTAGAATTATTTTACCATTTGTCTTGCATGTTTATATTAAAACTTGGGTAATAACCAGTCCTTTGAGGGAAGTTCATCACCACTTTTTGAACATTTATGTTAATAAGTCATGTGTCTCTGTTAAAATAGTGACGTGGGATATGATATGAACAGTAGGCCACAACAAGAAAGTGAAAACCTGACAAGAAAGGATGAAAATAAGAATCTACGAGGAACAAAAGGAAACCAAGAGAAGCCTGAAATTCATCCTTTTCTAACCAGAAATTTCAGTGACCCAGTTTTGGTTCATCATATTTATTGTAAACCCCTAAATATATCCTGGTGTGTGTGTGTGTGTGTGTGTGTGTGTGTGTGTGTGTGTGTGTGTTATTCATTCATTCATTTATTCCAAAAGCATTCATGGAGCACCTTCTGTACAGAGTTCACTTTTTTTAGCTGCTAGGAAATCACAGGCTAAATCAAGGCCTGGACTAATTTGGCTTGTCGGGACGTGAGAGGCCAACAGGAGGGAGAAACTGTAGATGTGAAATAGAGGAGGACAGCATGCACACACATACACGCAGGATAAAATACAACAAAATGAAGAAAAACAACAAAGGTAGTGTTAGGTGAACTGGTTAAGCATGCTGTCCCAAGAGGAAACAAAATTAAATATTGAACTAAAGAAGAGTTCCTAAGATGGAAGAAGGCATTCCCAGAGGCAGAGTCACGGGAGTGCATGGCTTGCTCGGGGATGCAGGCAACTGTGTGGAGCTGCCAGTGAGGGGCCCAGAGCCAAGACTCTAGGACCAGGCTGCCCGGGAGGGTGTCTTCGCTCCTCCACAAGTTGTCCTGTGAACCAGGGCAATTTACTTAACTTTCTATAGATAGCATTGCATTTAGCAATAATAATAACAATAATAATAATAACAATAATAATAATGGTTATAATAAGCCCCACCTCCAAGTGTTGTTGCCAATTTTAGTACCTCTGAATATGAGATCACCCTCGATGCATTTTCGAACACTTTACTAGGACAGAGAATGTTGAGAGAGGAGAACTCACAGGAAAGAATGGGGAAAGCAAGTTCAGGAAGGACCTAAAATGCAGTCTTAATGGCTTTGAATGATTCCCTTTAAGTAAAGGGAAACCATTAAGGGGTTTTAAGAGGAGAAATATGAACAATTTTGGGTTTTTGAAACCTTGGTCACACTACATCATAATATTTAGAATCAACACAACTTTGATCGTTTATATTCTTTTGAGTTTTAGCTAACACCATCGCATTAAAAAGTGCTGATATTTTTATTGCTATGACTTTATTTGTGGTCACTCATAAGTCACCTTTCTTGGTGTTGTGCTGGATAACTTCTGAGTTCTCCAAATTAGAAACTTCTGTAAACAGGGATAATGCAGTTTGGTTAACAAGATGGCAATAGAATTTATTCACTGAAACTTGACTCACTTTCATACATTTTCTTGATGATTTATGTCTGCTGTTTGTTATTCTGCTACATGGCAGGTATGATTAACCTCGTTTTTATAGTGACAGCCTCAGGGCAGTGTAATATTTAAGCACCTGGATCGGAAACTAGACTGTGGGTGCAAATTTAGCTCCACCAGCCAGCAGCTGTGTGATTGTGGGCAGGTTCCCAAATCTCGTGGTGCCCACTGTCCCCATCTGTGATGTGAGGGTCATAATCATGCCTGTACCATCTGTGACTGTGAGCATTGTATGAGTGAATATGCAGTGAACATGGTTGCTTTGCACATAGCACCATAGCAATGTCAGTCCTAATTATTAGTAAAGTGTGATAACTATGGCTAGGGGAGGTGAAGTGCTTGGTGAAGTCCACTTGGCGGTACAGGATCATGCTAGAATTTGAATTCAGATCTAATTCCAAAGCCTGTGCTCTGTGCTCAAATATTTGTGAAATAATCAGGAAGTAGATTGAAACCCACTGTTTTTCTGCTTCCCAAGGACTAGGTCCAAGGAAAAAGAGTTAAATTGTAACATGAGAGAGAATCAAATAAAGTGTGGAGATGAACTTTCTAATTGTAGAAGGTTTGTTTTCTGTAATGGGATGCTCCAAATTATTGATTTTTTTCCTGGTAGTTTGTAAGAGTAAGATGAATATCTGCCTGCGGTTGTTTTAAACTAGGAGAATAGGAAAACTCTACCTCGTGGGAAAGAGGTGTAGTAAAAGATGGTATTACACTGACGTATTTTATGGTAGGTGAAAACTGTAATTCTCTGGCCCAATGAGCTGAAGTGAGATACATAACAAATTTTTGAAAACATTTTGAGTGAAGGAGCAAGAATAATATTTTTCTATTGATGTAAATGGAAACAAGTTTAAACAGTTTTCTGTAGGTATAAAAATGAGCTATTTTCCCGAGAATAAAAATCAAAATGGTCCAAGGAAAAACTTAAATATCAAAATACAATGCAAGCAACCTTTACTTAGTTTACGTTTTCTTTTTCCACCTCTGCCACCTTCAGCCCAATAAACACACACGCGTGCACACATACACACGTGCACACACACATGTATATGTAGGCAAACACACACACACACACGTGGGCCTTGGACTTATAAACAATGAGTAAAGAACTCTTAGTCTTAAGCCAATAATTACCACCAGCAACCTAATTTTTTTTTCCCTAATTAAAGCCTTGATGCTTAAGAGGACCAAAACAAATGCAACAAATGTGCTGGAAGACTAAATGCTCATCAGTGCTTTTAATGTCAAAGGCTCAGAATCTGGCTAAATAAACTTCAGGTTTTTATGTGATAGAGGCAGATAAAGCTGCACATATGCCATAAAGTGAATGTCTTCATTTTGAAAGCTTCAAAGGGGGAACATTAGGTGCTTTAAAAATTTCTTTTTTTCTGTTCTGAGAAAATAATTGTGGCACAATTTATTCTAATTCAGATTTTAAGCCTTGATTAGAGATGTACAATCTTACCTTCAAATAAAATATATAATTTTCTGCAGTGTATGCATTCATTCACTCATTCTTCTTTCCAAATTACGGCAAATTGCTTCAATTTTAGTTACTTGCAGTGTGCATTTAGGCCACTCAGAAGCCATCCAGCTCATTCACCTATGTGCACTGTACAGTCACTAATAGACAATGTCGTTTTAATCCAGAGTGGTAAATTCTATCATTTGGCATGGATGTTTGACACGAGAATGTCATGTTGCCAGAAGAAGGAGATGTAAAAGTGGCTGTCTCATGCAGCCTTCTGGTTGGCAGTTCTAGATCCTTAGACTCTAGCAATGGTTTGCTGGAGATCTTTTTTGTTCTACTCTGCCTTTTTTTTTTTTTTTAAAGCAAGATTTATTGAGAGGACAGAAAAGCTCCCAGAGCAGGAGGGAATGCAAAAGTGTTGCCCTGTTCTAACTCTGCTTTGTAACAGCTTTTTGTCCAATCACATTCCATAATTTGATTTCAAGTTCACAAATTTTTGAGTACATGTAAAGAGGAGAGAGTGCTTTTGGTGCTTGGAGAGGAGACAGGTGGGAGGAGGCGGATGGGGACAGGACACTGCCCACTCTTATCATGTGATGTTCAGGAGAGAGATGGCATCTTCAGAGGAAATCTGCTTCCGGCCCTAAAATGTGGCTTGTTTTAGCTTACCTATTTGTCATAACAATCTCCTAAACCCCAGACTCTCCTTACTGTGCTCATTCTATGTGTGAGTAAGTTGGGTTAGTAGCTTAGTAGCTGTTGATGAGTGGCAGACCTGGAATTCGAACCCAGAGTTTCTGAATATAATCACCAATTCTATAAGGCCAAATAACTTTGGAAAGGTCACATAGTAATTAGTAGTGGAGTTGAAACTAGATCCAAGGTTTTTTGATTTAATGCTGTACTAAGTTTCCTGCTGCATTGGTTTTCTGCATCAGGCTTAGATTTTTACTTGAAAGCTGTTTTTTCTTTTTTCTTTTTCTTTTTGTTGCTATGTTGTTATCTAGATAGATGGAAGAATTTACTTATTTTAGGGATGAAAACTATGCTTATTCAATTTTACAAGCATAATTGTTCAGTGGATCCTTTTAAATATCACAATACTCATTAATTTACAAATTTATTTATTACATGTATAGTAGGTTTATATGGTTCAACAATATAAAATTGTAGATAATAAAGATTTTTCCTTTGCTTTGTGGCCACCCAGTCCTCCCTCCTCCCTCTTTCCTCCCTGTAAACCATCTCCTTCAAGTATGTATTGTGTAGCAGCCCCCAAGGTATATTCATATATATGAATAAATAAGTATATATAGTCCACCCACTTTTATTCAAAGAGTAGAATAATATACATATTGTTTGGGGGCTATACTTATTTCACTTACAAACAGACATCAGAGATCATTTAATATTGGAAAAGGAATAGCTTCCTCTGTCCTTTTTAAATTGCCTCATGGTTTTACATATTGTAGATTTATCATAATCTACTTAATGAGCATATATCGATGGTATCTGTATGGCTCATGTAATAATATTTTGTTAGGAATATTCCCAGCAGTGGGATTGCTGGGTCATATAATAGTTCTACTTTTTGTCTTTTAAAAAGCTTCCATACTGTTTTTCATAGTGACTATATTAATTACATTCCCACCACCAGCATTGTTCAAGGGTTCCCTCTTTCTCCACATCCCCCCAGTATTTGTTATTGTTGTCTGTTGTTTTTTTTTTTAATAAACATCATTTTCAGTGTGGTGAGATAATATCTCATTGTAGTTTTGATTTGCATTTCTCTGATGATTGATGATGTTCAGCATTATTTTCACCTACCTGCTGGCTATTTGTATGTCTTCTTTTGAGAAATGTCAATTCAGATATTTTGTCCACTTTTTAAAATAAGTCAATAATTTTAGATTTTCTCCTATTGAGTTTGTGCTCCTTGCATACTCTGGTTATTAATCCCTTGTCAGATGAGAGGATTGCAAATATTTTATTCCATTCTGTAGGTTGTCTCTCATTTTTTTCATTGTTTGTTGTGCAGAAGCTTTTTAACTTGATGTAATTCCATTGGTCCATTCTTGCTTTGGTTGCCTGTGTTTTGAGGTATTACTCAAGAAATCTTTGCCCAGACCAATGTCCTGGAGAGTTTTCTCAGTGTTTTCTTTTAGCAGTTTTATAGTTTCAGGTCTTAGATTTAGTTCATTAAGCTACTTTGAATATATTTTTGTATATGGAGAAAGACAGGAGTCTATTTTTCTTCTTCTGCATATGGTTATCCAGTTTTACCAGCATCAATCATTGAAAGGATTACCCTTTCCTGCAGTGCTTGTTCTTGGCAATTTTGTTGAAAAAGCGTTCACTGTAGATATGTAGATTTATGTGTCTGCTTTTATGACAGTCTTGGTTACTAAAGCTCTGTAGTATAATTTAAAGCTATGTAATGAGATTCCTCCAGTTTTGTTCTTTTTCCTCAGGATGGCTTTGGTTATTCTGGTTTTTGTTTGTTTGTTTGTTTGTTTGTTTCCCATATACATTTTAAATTTTATTCCTATTTCTGAGAAAAACGTTATTTTGATAGGAATTGCATTGAATCTACAGATTGGTCTGGGTAGTATGGGCATTTTAACAATACTGATTCTTCTAATTCATTAGCAAAATATATTTACATATTTTGTATCCTTTTCAATTTTTAAATCTTTTTATATAGTTTCCAGTTTTGGGGTTACATTCATTTCTATCTGTTTTATTTTACTTTTAGCTACTATAAATGGGGTTACTTTCTCGATTTCTTTTCTATATGTTGGCATATAGAAATGCTACTGATTTTTTTAAATTTTTCAACTTTACTAAGTTTGTTAATCGATTCTAATATTTTTGTCAAGTACTTAGGTTTTTCTAAATATAAGATCATATCGTCATCAAACTAGGGTAATTTGACTTATTGTGTTTTAATTTGATTCTTTTATTTCTTTCTCTTGTCTAATTGCTCTGGCTAGGATTTTCAGCATTATGTTGAATGGCAGTGGTGAAAATGGGCATTCTTGTCTTGTTTCAGATCTTCGAGGAAAAGATTTCAGTTTTTCCCCAATCTGTATGATGCTAGCTGTGGATCTGTTGTATATGGCTTTTATTGTGTTGAGTTATGTTTCTTATATATTCAATTTTTTGAGAGTTTTTTTTTATTAAGAAGGGGTGTGAAATTTTATCCAAATACTTTTTCAGCATCTCTTGAAATGATCATATAATTTGTGTCCTTCATTCTGTTGCTATGATGCATCACATTGATTTATTTTCATATGTTGAGATTTTCTTGCCTTCCTGAGATAAATACCATTTGGCCATGATGAGTGATATATATATATATATATAGTGTGTGTGTGTGTGTGTGTCTGGTGGGGTATATGTGAAGATTCATTACATAAGTAAATTATATGCAGGTGAGATCTGGGCTTCTAGTAAACCTTCTTCCCCCCTGACAGTGGACACAGTACTTAGTGTGTGACTATGTGCCCCTTATCCCTTCTCTCTCCCTCTTTAGCAGTGCCCAGCATCTGTTGTTTCTACCTATGTGCTCGTGCTTCCAGTGATCAGGGCTCATTTATAAGTGAGAACATGTGGTATTCAGTTTTTTATTTCTTTGATAGTTCACTTAGAATGCTAGGCTCCAGCTGCATCCATGTTGCTGCAAAGAACGTGATTTTGTTCTTCTCTATGGATGCATAATATTCCATTGTGTATATGTACCACATTTTTTATCCAGTCCACTTTCAATGGGCATCTGAGTTGGTTCCATATTTTTGCTATTGTAAATAGGGCACAATGCACATAAGTGTGCAGGTGTTTTTTTTGGGGGGGCAGAGTGATTTATGTTCATAGCCTCGTAGTAAAATTTGAAATGTAGAATTGTGATTCCTCCAGCTTTGTTCTTTTTGCTGAGGATTGCTTTAGCTATTTGAATTCCTTTCTGGTTTTTGTATAAACTTCTGTATTTTCTTTCTTAGATCTGTGAAAAATGATACTGGCAATTTGACAGGAATTGCATTGAATCTGTAGATTGCCTTGAGTAAAACAGACATCGTGAAGATTTTGATTCTTTCAATGCATGAGCATGGGATATTTTTCCATTTGTTTGTTTCATCCTTGATTTCTTTGATTGCCGGGAGCCGCAATCACTAGTAAAAGTAAGGTAAAAGGGACCTGAAAACAGGAAAAATGCCAACTGGGAGCAAGGCCCCAGTAAAATGCGGCCATGACGGAGGCAAAGCTCCATGGATCCTGTTGATGGACCTTCCCTAACTTTGAAGGATTGCGTGCATAGGCTTGAGGATATTCCCTCTTTAATTGAGATAATAGATGCACAAATGGATGATGGCATTTGACAGCAAAAATTATACATAGGCATAATGGAGGTGAGATTGCAGCAAAAAGGGTGCCCCTTAGAATGTGCAAGGGTGTGGAATTAGCAATAAACCTATGTATAAAAATGTAAAAAGGGCTCAACAGTAAAAAATTTCCCCCCTGAAGGGACAAGGGAATGCAAATTTTGAAACCTTTAGCTAAAAAGGAAAAACAAGTACTTCCTCATATCCTTTATAAGTAACAACATTGACAGTTGTGATTGATGAGGAAGTGGGAAATTGAGACAGAGTATCTCCACAAACTGGTGTTTTTGGGAAAAACAAGTCACAGAAATGCCTTTTGACTTAAGAAATATTATAGTTTAATTAGAAAGAGGGTTAAAATTAAAGTAAGGATTAGATAAATAGCAGTTATAATTAAAAGATACATGTTTATTATAGATGTAGGTATTAGTTAAATAGAAGGAATAGGAAATAATTAAGTTTTAAGGTAAACTTAAAATTATATATACTTAATGTAGGTTTAAAATTAAATACATTTAGGATTAGAAGTAAGATTAATTTCATATATGTGTAGATTTAGACATAAGTTTTGTTTAGAAATATAAAATGTAAAATGGGTAGAATTAAGAAAATAGATTAGTAAAAGAAAAGAAATAGAATAGTGAAGGGAAGAGATTCAGCTGGCCTAGAGGTCACAGGATGTGGCTGATAAATTGGCAGCTGGTATTTTGTTACACCACTGGTAGCAGGAAGGAACAAAATGAAACTTGTAAAGGTCAACTTCCCCATAAACAAAAGAAAAAACATGACGTAAACATTTAATGTGTAACATTTTGTGGGTGGGGGGGTCAGTGAAAAACTATATAAGCTTGTAAGAATTGAATAAAAATTGGCAGAGTCTTGAACTCTCCCCAAGAAGAAGGATCCTGTCGTGTTCGTCTTTTCTTTTTCTCCGCTTCCCGATTCCCCTGTCTCAAGCCCTGAGTCTCTCCTGGAGCTGGACTCCAGCATTTGATTAATGTTTTGTAGTTTCCATTGTAAAGGCCATTTATATCTTTGGTTAGGTGGATACTGAGGTATTTTATTTTATTTTTTTGTGACCATTGTGAATTGAACTCTTTTTAAATTTGGTTTTCAGTCTGCTTGTTGTTGGTGTATAGAAATACAACTGCTTTTTTGCACATTGATTTTTGTATCCCAAGACTTTCCCAAAGTCATTTATCAACACAAGGAGTTTTTTGACAAAATCTGTAGGGTTTTCTAGGTATAGAATCATATCATCTGCAATCAATAACTTCCTCTTTTCCTTACCCTTAATTTATTTCTCTTGTATGGTTGCTCTGGCTAGGACTTTCAGTACTATATTGAATAGGAGGAGTGAGAGTGGCTATCCTTGTCTTATTCCAGTCCTTAGGGGGAAATGCTTTTAGCTTCTGCCCATTAAGTATGACGTTGGCTGCAGTTTTCTCATAGATGGCTCTTATTATTTTGAGGAGTGTTCCTTCGATGCATAGGTTTTTATCAAGAAGGGATGCTGGATTTTAAGGAATGCTTTTTCTGCATCTAATGAGATAATCGTGTGGTTCTTGGTTTTGCACCTGTTTATGTGATGGATTACATTCATTGATTTATGTATATGGAACCAGTCTTGCATCTAAGGAATGAAGTCTACCTCATCATAATGAGAGACCCTTGAAATGTGCTGTTGGATGCAATTTATTAGAATCTTGTTGAAAAATTTTGCATCTATGCTCATCAGGGGAATTGGCGGTGTGTAGTCTTTGCCATTTGTGGGTATCAAGATGATATTGGCTTCATAGAATGAGCTAGGGAGAATTTCTTTCTTCTACTAATTTTGGGATTTGTTTGCCCTTGATTTTTTGGTTCTTTAAGATGCAATGTTAAGGTGTTTTTTTTTTAATTTTTTTATATGAAGGTATTATTGTTGTAAACTTTCCTTTTAATATTGGTTTTGCTATCCCATAGGTTTTGATATCTTATGTTTCCATTTTCATTTGTTTCAACATTTTAAAAAAATCCTTCCTAATTTTTTCATTAGCTCACTGGTCATTCAAGATCATATTGTGTACTTTTCTCATATTTGTATTGTTTTCAAAGTTCCTGCTGTTTTTGATTTCTAGTTTTATTCTACTTTGTTCAGAGAAGATACTTGATACAATGTAAAGTTTTTTGAAATGTTTTATTTTTTTTGTGGCCTGACATACCTTTTGAATAATCCATTTGCTGAGGAGATGGTCTATTCTGCAGCTGCTGGTTGAATGTTGTATAAATATCTATTAGGCCCACTTGGTCAATACTGCAGGTTAAGTATGATTTTTTGTCAATTTTTTTGTCGAATGCTAAAAATAGGGTACCGAGGTCTCAAGTTATTACTGTACAATGGGAGACCCAATAAAATGGAATTATCTTTTTAGAGGAAGGGTCACGTGGAGTACACTCGGAATTTGTTCCTACAGATCAAATGACCAAACAAAACTTTTATCTGGAAGTTTTGAGACTGTTGTGTCATGATTTGCAAAAGAAATATACTGAGTTGTGGAAAACAGATGACTGGTTGTTCCACGATGACAACATATCTTCCCACACTGCACTGAGTGTTCAGCAGTTTCTAACCAAAATCAACAGGACCTCTGTGCTCCACCCTTCCAATTCATCCTATTTCACCCCAAGCAGTTCCTCCCACCCCAGATTTAAAAAGCCCTCAAAGGCAAATATTTTGCCAATGAGAGCAGTGAAACAAAAAATAGCAGAAACACTTTTATAAAAGACAAAAATTGATAGATCAAAAACTGTTTTGGGCATTGGAAAAATCATCTCAATAGGTTTATTGCATCAAACTGTGAGTACTTTGAAGGTGACTGAAATTTAAACATTTAAGAATAAATATACATATTTTAATTAAAAAATTCCATTTTTTGGTGTCTCCTGTTGTATTGGGTTCTCTCTCTCTAGCTCCAATAATATTTGTTTTATGTATCTAGGTGTTCCAGGGTTGAAAGCACACACAATTGTGGTATCTGCTTGTAGCGTTGACCCTTCTATCATTGTATAATAATCTTCTTTGTCTCTTATTATAGTTTTTTGTCTTGAAATGTATTTTATCTGATACAAATAGAACTACTTCTACTCCTTTTTGGTTTTCATTTGCATGAGATGTCTTTTTCCATCCCTTTATTTTCAGTCTGTGTTTCTCTTTATAAGTGAAGTGAATTTCTTGTAGGTAGTATAGAGTTGGGTCTTGATTTTTGATCCATTCAGCCATTCTATGTTTTTGATAAGAGAGTTTATTCCATTTGCATTCAATGTTATTATTGGTTAGTAACTACTTACTACTGCTATTTTGTTATTCGTTTTCTGCTTGTTTTTGCCCCCCTCTCTCTCCCTCCCTTTCTCTTTTTGTAAAAGTAATTTTCTATAATGGTATGTTTCAAGTTCTTTTAACAATTTTTGTTTATGTATTTCTGTATTGATTTTAAGTTACCATGAGGCTTGCAAATAACACCTTATAATCAGTTATTTAAAACTGATAATAACTTAACTCTGATTCATAAAAAAAGGAAAGCTAATAACAACTCTACACTTTAACTCCACCTCTTTTGCTTTTTAACTGTTTTGCTATTTATCTGTATATACCATCTATATCTTAAAAAGTTGTTATTGTTTTTGATAGATTTGTCTTTTAGTCTTCTTATTCAAAATATGAGTGGTTTTCACATCACAATAGCAGTGTTGCAATGTTCTATATTTGTCCATGTAGTTACCGTTACCAGTGAGTTTTCTATCTTCAGGTGATTTCTTATTGCTCCTTAACGTCCTTCTCTTTCAAGCTGAAGAAATCCCTTTAGCACTTCTTGTAGGACAGGTCTGGTGTTGAAAAAAATTCTTCAACTTTTGTTTGTCTGGGAAAGTTTTTATTTCTCTTTTATGTTTGAAGAATATTTTCACTAAATATAATATCCTATAGTACTTTTTTTTTCTTCAACGTTTTGAATAAGCAATGCCACTGTCTCCTGGCTGAGAAGTCTGTTGTCAGTTGATTTTTGGAGCTCATTTATATGTTATTTGTTTATTTTCTCATGCTAATTCTAGGATCATTTATTTATCTTTGACCTTTGGGTGTTTGACTATTAAATATCTTGAGATAGATTTATTTGAGTCTTCTTATACTTAAATACAGATATTTTTCTCTAAATTTGAAAAGTTCTATGTTATTATTATTTGAATAAACTTTCTACCCCAACCTCTCTACCTTCTTTTAAAGACCAATAATGCTTAGATTTGACATTTTGTAACTATTTTTGAAAACTTGTAGGTTTGCTTCATTGTTTTTATGCTTTTTTTTTCTTTTTCTCCTTTGACTGTGTATATTCACATAGCCTTACTTCGAGTTCACTAATTATTTCTTCTGCTTGATTAGTTCTCTTATTGAGAGTTTCTGATGTATTCTTCAGTATATTAATTAAATTTTTCAGCTCTAGAGCTTCTGCCTGATTTTTAAAAATTATTTTAATTTATTTGTTAGACTTTTGAATTTCTTATTTGTGTAATCTTGAACTTTGTAGAACTTTCCCCCAAACAGTTATTTTTTAATTCTTCACCTGAAAGACATATTTCACATATCTCTATCACTCTGGGATTTGTCCCTGGTGCCTTATTTAGTTTGTTTAGTGAGGTTATGTTTTCCTGGATGTACTTGATGCTTGTGGCTGTTTCTTAATGTCTGGGCATTGAAAAGCTAGGTATTTTTCTAATCTTCACAGTCTGGACTTGTTTGTACCCATCCTTCTGGAGAAGGTTTTCCAGATATTCCGAAGGAATTGAGTGTTGGATCTAAGTCTTTGGTTACTACTGCCATATCTGCACTAAGAGGTGCCCCAGAATCAGTAACAGTTTAACTTTTGCAGACTCTTAGAAGTACTACTTTGGTGGGTTTGGTTAAGATCCAGAAGAATTTCCTGGATTATGAGGCAGAGTCTCCTGCTCTCTTCCTTCACCACCACCCCCAAAAAGTCTCAGTCTCTCTCTCTCTCTCTCTCTCCCCCCCATCTTTCTGCCCTCCTCCCCCCCCATTATTCGCCTCTCTCTCTCTCCCCTGAACTGCCAGGAGTTGGTGAAAGTATTACACCAGCATTGGGTCACAACTGAAGCCAACATAGTACTGAGTCTTGCCCAAGGCCTGTGGCAACTACTACCTGGCTATCACCAATGCGTATTTAAGACTCAAGGACTCTTCAGTCAGCAGGTCGTGAATCCTGTCAGGACTAGGTCTTTCCCTTCAGGTTCTCCTCTGGCCCAGGTTGAGTCTAGAAATGTCTTCCAGAAGCTAGGACCTGAAATCAAGGGCTTCAGAAATCTTCTTGGTGCTTTATTTTACTATGGCTGAGATGGTATCCAAGCGGCAAGACACAATCCTCTTTACTCTTTTCTTTTCTCTAGCAAAAGGAGTCTCTCCCTGAGTGGCACTGCCTGGAGTTAGGGAATGGGTAGCACAAGCACTTCCTTGACCACCCCAACTAATGTCTCACTGAGTTGCATTCACCCCAAGTCCACTGGCTTCATGGTTAGAGAAGCATAATGACTTGCCCAAGATTGCCTTTCAAATGTATTCAGGACCCCAGGACACTTTAGTTCTAGCTCATCAGTGGTGGGGCTAGCCAGAACACAGGTTTCTATTGCTTGGACAGAAGATTCCCCTCTGGCTGGGATGATTAAATGCTCCTTCTATGGTTACCTGCGTGGTGTTCTGCTGTGACAGTGCAGCACTGAGTTCCAAATCAAAGCTCTACAGTCACTTCCCTCTCCCTCCCCCAGGTACACAGATAATCTCTCTACATGCTGCCTGGGTTGGGAAAGGGGTCATGTAGGCAATGCAAGACAGGCTTTTCTGCATTTTTCAATGCTTCTTTCCTTGAAATTATGTTAAAATCAGATACTGTGATTGCTTACCTGATGTTTGTCCCAGAGATAATTTCTTTCATTGGTAATTATATAATTCAGTGCTCTTGTAGGGTGTTCCTGCAGGGTGATGATTGCTTGAGAGTTCTATTTGGACATCTAGCTCTGTACCACTGTTTTAGTCTTTCCTTTTGGATGATCATTTTTTAAATCTATACTTATATGATTTGTTGTCATTTTCTTATTAGTTTTTAGATGTTCCATATATATTAGGGATAGTTAACTTTTCTTATACTATTATCTACTTTTTTTCAGTTTTGTTGCTTTTCTTTTGACTTTTCATTTAAAAGTTTGATTTTTTTAGCAATTATTAGTCTTTCATGGTTTCTAGATTGTGTGTAACATTTAGAAAAACTCAACACACCACTGTACAAGAATTTTGTCATGGGTTCTTCTAAATATATTTCTGGTTTGAATTTTTATCTTTAAGTATTGGATGCATTTGGAGCTTGTTCCATTGTTAGTTGTGAGATAGGGATTTAGTTCATTTTGTTTTCTAGATTGATACCTTGATGACTTTAAACTGGTTTATTCTTTCTTAAATAATATATACCTCAAAAAAGCGTATTTTAAAATTATATATTTTTCCCTGATAATTTAATATTTTTTGTCAAATACTAATTCCCTTTGTTTCTATCTATTTCTAAAATTTCTAATTTTTATATTGATTTAGCCAGTGCAAAAACCACTAAAACAATGTTTTGTTTCTCATAACTTCATGACTTATTTTGATACCTGATAGAATTAAGCCTTAGTCTGCTTAGGCTGCTATAAGAAAATACCATAAAGTAGATGATCTAAATAACAGACATTTCTTTCTCATGGTTTTGGAGGCTGGAATTCTGAGATCAAAGGGCAGTTGACTTGATTCCTGGTGAGGGTGCTCTTCCTTGCTTGTAGATGGCTGCCTTCTCACCTTCTCACTATGTCCTCATGTGGCAGAAAGAGAATGAGCAACTCCAGTCTCTTCTTCTTCTTATAAGAACAATAATTTCAAATGGATTGCCTGAGCCCATGGGTTCAAGACCAGCCCAGGTAGCCTCATCTTTACAATTTAAAAAAAAAGGGCAACAGGGCAGCCTGGTCTATGAGACCCTCTGCAAAGGAGAATGCAGAGGGTCTCTGGCTCTCTCCTGGGGGACTGTGGATCCCAACATCAGCAGCCTGCTCTTCACACAGAGCTCGGCCGTCGCCACCGCTGGGGCATCACAGCAGTCTGGACAGCCACTGCAGCTGCAAACACAGCAACCGCTGGAGCCGCTACAGTCTCCATGGCAGCCATAGTGCATCGTGCCACTCGTGCCTGAGGTGATCCACAACTTCAGTCCTTGAGGCCCCTGCAGGCAAGATCTGCTGGGATCGCTGCCACCTCTGCAGCCACCTTGACATCCTGTCGGCTGTAGGTCTCCTCCCATGTGCCCTGAGGCAGGTTTCCATCTCTGGCCTCTGCCTGGCTCCTGTCAGGCTCCATCCCCTCTGGGGCGAAGAGCTGAGATAGCACCACCTGCTGGCGATTCAAGGTAACAACACCGAAACGAGAAAAACAAGCTTGAAAAATAGACATAGGCCAGATTTAAGTGATGAACTGAGGGTGATCTGAACTGTCCTTCACAGCAGGCCAAGGGCAACTGACCCTAACTGTGAGCTAATTTACCAGCTTGAGAAGACAGCTAGAAATCAGAGCTGAAAGGATATTGGACTTAAACAAAAAGTCAGAGTGTGCTCGATTGGTTCTGTTAGTTTAATGACTTGATTCTATTCCTATTGTTTTGTTCCTTTTTTTCTTTTCCTTTTCATCTCTTTTCTCCTCTCTGTAAACCATATCGTTGTATAGAGGAACAGCACAGCAATAAGGTGGTTGGTTAGCTTGTATGTTACCATCATTGTATGTTTTAATCTTTTTGTATGGGAGCTGGTTAGTCTGTAGCCATGGTCTACTGTTTTTATCTGTTTCAGTTTAGGTCTCTCTCTCTCTCCATTTGTTGATATACTCGTCTGTTTCCCCCTTACTCCTCTCTCTCTCCACCACCCTCTTCCCCCCACTGTCTGCTCCATTCTCTTCCCTCTGTTAACCTCATTTTATTTCAGGGAGCAAACCTACAGCCCCACTGCACAGGCAGATTCCAAGACAGTGGGAAGTGGGTCTCAGGTTATCCATACACCTGTCGGTGGATACCAGGACCTGCAGATAGATTTTGAATCACAGCTCCCCACTAAACTAAATCTCAAAACTGCAAAAAGGACCACCCCCAACCTACAGTGCAACTCCAGAATTGAGCAAAGTAAGAGGACATACATAAGAAGAATAGGAGATTGAACAAACAGAAGTAAAAGCAATCCCTCTACCCCTGAATAACAGAATTAAAGAAGACAGTGACGTGGAGTGAAAGAAAAAAGTAGGGAGGGAAAAAAACTTCACAAATGAAGAAAAGTCAAAAGAATAATACAGGTCTCACACAGGCCCCTGGGAGATCAGATACTGAGAAAACAGACTCTGGAACACAAACAATGAAGAGCCCCCAGAATGACTGGTCACATGCAACAAACCTAGACATCAAGACATTAATAGAGAGAATTTAAAAAATTGAGGAGAGACAAGAGGAAAATAGGAAGGAGCTGATGTCAGAAATAACAGCAGTAAAGAATACTATGATGGAAATAAATAACAAACTAATAAACATGGAAAGCAGAATTAGCCAAGCAGAAGAAAGAATCTCAGAGCTCGAAGACTAAAGCACAGAACTAACCCAAACTGTCAAAAGCTTAGAAAAGAAGCTCAAAAAAGACAGAAAAAATCTTCAAGAGATGAATGATCACTTCAAGAGACCGAACCTAAGACTAATTGGCCTTCCTGAGGCAGAGAGAGAGAAACAGAGGCCACACTGGAACAAACATGTCATGAAATCATTCAAGAAAACTTCCCTCATCTTATCAATGATGAAAAAATTCCAACACAAGAGATTCAGAGAATGCCTGCCAGACAACAAATGAGAAGACCAATTCCCAGACACGTAATACTTTGCCTAAATAAAGTAGGTATAAAAGAAAAAATCCTAAAGGCTGCAAGAGAAAAAGGTTAGACTACCTATTAGAGTAGCAGCAGATGTAGCTACAGAAACCCTCCACGCTAGGAGAGCTTGGAGCCCTATCTTCAAAGATCTAAAAGTAAACAATTTAAACTGAGAATAACCTATGCAGCCAAGCTAAGCTTCATCAGTGAAGGAGAATTGAAATATTTCCCAGGTAGCCAATCCCTAGGAACCTACGCTGCCACCAGACCACCTCTACAAGAAATACTTAAGAAAGTATTGAACAAAGAAGAAAAGAAAAAAAGAACAACATTCTTCAAAAGAGTACAGACAGAAGATTAAAAACATACATAATCCAACTCTAAAAGCAAAAGAAAGACAAAACACAAACAGGAAGAACAACAACTCTGTAAGAACATTATGATAGGGATCAACTCTCACATTTCAACAATTAGTTTGAATGTGAATGAACTAAATGCACCACTGAAAAGACATAGGATGGCAAAATGGATAAAACACCGCCAGGCAACAATCTATTGCCTTCAAGAGACTCACCTCACTAGAAAGGACACTCACAGACTCAAAGTAAGAGGATGGGAAACAAATTTTCAGTCGAATGAAGTGCAAAAGAAAGGAGGAGTTGTGATCTTAATCTCAGACAAAATACCCTTTAAGCTATCAAAAATTTAAAAAGATACAGAAGACCACTACATAATGATAAAAGGCTCAATCCATCAACAAGAAATATCCATTCTAAACATATATACACCTAACATAGGAGCACCAACTTTCATAAAGCAGCTCCTCAGTAAACTAAAAAGAAGACATTGACTCCAATACCATCATAGCTGGGGACTTTAATACCCCACTAACAACCCTAGACAGATCATCAGGACAAAAAATCAGCAACGAAATCTGAAACCTCAATGTGACTCTTGATCAAATGGACTTAATTGATACCTACAGAACCCTCCATCCAAAGACCACAGAATACACATTCTACTCATCACTGCATGGAACATACTCTAAGATTGACCACATACTTGACCATAAATCAAGCATAAGCAAATTTAAAAGGACTGAAATTTTACCATGCACCTTCTCGGATCACAGTGGAATAAAAATAAACATTAACACCAACAAGGTCCCCCAAAACTCACAAAGATATGGACACTAAACAGCATGATGCTAAACAACTCCTGGGTCAATGATGAAATCAAAACAGAGATTAAAGATACCTGAAAACAAATGAAAATGAAGAAACATCTTACCAAAATCTCTGGGACACCATGAAAGCTGTAGTAAGAGGAGAATTTATATTGTTACAAACGTACATGAAGAAAATGGAAGAATCACAAATTAATAGCTTAACAAGTCACCTAAGGAAGCTGGAAAAGCAAGACCACAAAAACCCTAATTTCAGCAGAAGAATCCAGATCACCAAAATAAAAACCCAAATCCAGGACATAGAAGACAAAAAGAAAATACAAAAAAATCAATGAAACAAAAAGCTGGTTCTTCTAAAGGATAAACAAGATCGATGGTCCCCTAGTTAGACTGACCAAGAAAAAGAGAGAAAAAAACCCAAATAAACACAATCAGAAACACAAAAGATGAAGTCACATCTGACCCTGAAGAAATACAAAAGATCATCAGAGACTACTATATACCCTTGTATGGAAACAAACTTGCAAACCTTAATGAAATGGAGGATTTTCTGTCATTACACAACCTGCCTAGGTTGAAACAAGAAGAAATTGAGACCCTAAATAGACCAATAACAATCAAGAAAATTGACTACGTAATAAGAAAACTACCTACAAAAAAAAAGGCCTAGACCAGATGACTTTCCAGTGGAAATCTACAAGACATTTAAGGAGGAGCTTATACCAATCCTACTGAAGGTATTCCAGGTGATTGAGAAATATGGAACTCACCCCAAATCATTTTATGATGCTAACATCACATTGATACCCAAGCCAGGTAAAGACCCAACAAAGAAAGAGAACTGCAGGCCAATATCTTTGATGAGCATAGATGCTAAAATTCTCAACAAGATCCTAGCAAACCGGATTCAACAACACATCTCAAAAATCATCCATCATGACCAAGTAGGCTTCATCCCTGGGATGCAAGGCTGGTTCAACATTCGTAAAACCATAAATGTTATTAAATACATCAACAGATGTCAAAACAAAACCACATGATTATATCATTAGATGCAGAAAAAGCTTTTGATTAAATCCAGCACCCCTTCTTGATAAAAACCCTCGAACATCTAGGCATATGGGGAACATACCTCAAAATAATAAAAGCCATCTACGAGAAACCCACAACCAGCATACTCCTAAACAGACAAAAACTGGAACCATTTCCCCTGAAAACTGGAACAAGAAAAGAATACCCACTCTCACCCCTCCTGTTCAACATACTATTGGAAGTCCTGGCTTGAGCAATCGAAGAGAAGGCAATCAGGGGTATCCAAATAGGAAAAGAGGAAGACAAGCTATCTCTCATTGCAGATGACATGATTGTGTACCTTGAAAGCCCAGTGGAATCTGTGAAAAACCTCATTACACTGATAAAGGACTTTGGCAAAGTCTCCGGATATAAAATAAATGTGCAAAAGACAATCGCATTTCTTTACACCAATAATAAACAAACAGAAACCCAAATAAAAACCACAATTCCATTCACAATAGCCACAAAAAAAAAAAAAAAGAAATACCTTGGCATCTTCCTAACCAGAGATGTGAAAGACCTTTACAATGAAAACTACAAAACACTGCTCAAAGAAATCAAAGATGACACAAACAAGTGGAAAAATATCCCATGCTCATGGCTTGGAAGAATCAACATTGTGAAGATGTCCATCCTACCTAAGGCAATCTACAAATTCAATGCAATATCCCTCAAATTACCAGCAATATTATTCTCAGACCTAGAAAAAACAACACAGGAATTCATATGGAAACATAAATGAACAAGAATAGCTAGAAGAATCCTCAGTAAAAAAAAAAAAGAAAAAAAAAAAAGCATGTGGTATCATATCACTAGACTTCAAACTTTACTATAAAGCTATAATAATCAAAACAGGTCGGTACTGATACAGGAACAGGCATATAGACCAATGGAATAGAATTGAGATTCCAGAAACAAAACCTCAATTTCTCAACCAGCTAATCTTTGACAAAACCTCCGCCACCTACCACTGGGGAGAGGAGAACCTATTCAGTAAATGGTGCTGGGAAAACTGACCACATGCAGAAGATTGAAACAGGACCTCTATCTATCCCCATACACAAAAATTAACTCTAAATGGATCAGAGACCTAAATGTAAAACCTCAAACCATAAGAACTTTAGAAAATGAAGGACATAACCTCATGGAAATTGGAACTGGCATCAATTCCTGAACAAAACCGGAAACCCACAGGCTATAAGAGATAAGATAGACAAGTGGGACTTCATTAAACTGACAAGCTACTGCAAAGCCAAAGAAACCATCAAGAGAGCAGGGAGACAGCCTACAGACTGGGAAAAAGTATTTTCCAACTCCAGGTCTGACAAAAGCTTAACATCTTGGATCTACAAGGAAATCAAATGTGCTAAAAGAAAAAAACAACAACCCATTTTAAAATGGGCAAAAGATATGAACAGACACTTCTCAAAGGAAGACATCCGAGCAGCCAACAGACACATGAAGAAATGTTCAACCTCATTAATCATCAGGGAGATGCAAATCAAAGCCACACTGAGATACCACCTAACTCCAGTCAGAATGGCAATTATCAATAACTCAAAAAATAACAGTTGCTGGAGAGGGTGTGGCGAAAAGGGAACACTTCTACACTATTGGTGGGAGTGCAAACTATTGCAACCTCTGTGGAAAACAGTATGGCGATTCCTAAAAACTCTAAATATTGATCTCCCATATGACTCCGCAATCCCCCTACTGGTAATATACCCTGAAGAACTCAAATTACTCTATAGAAAATATACCTGCACACGTATGTTTATCACAGCATTGTTCACAATAGCAAGAACCTGGAAGCAACCATACTGCCCATCAAAAGAGGACTAGATTTAAAAAATGTGGTACATATACACGATGGAATACTACGCAGCCATAAAAAAGAACAAAATCATGAATTTCGCACCTGGATGGAACTAGAGTCTATAATACTGAATGACCTCTCACAGAAACAAAGATCTGAGTATCACATGTTCTCACTCATATAGTGGAACTTGAACCTCCAACGTAATACTATAAGAAAATGACTGACAGTGGTGGAAAACTATGGAGGGGGAGGGGAAGGGGGATGGGATTAATGGTAGTAAATATCTGTCTGGGGACGGGGAGACACCTGTTATCAACAGGGGTGCCTGAACGAAGCATATTTGTATACCTAATCCTTAACTATACCCCACAATATCATAATAAAAAATATTGATTAAAAATAAAAACTAAAAAAAAGAAGAAGAATTTCATCATAAATCTTCTGCCCTTCTGACTTCATCTAAAACTAATTACCTCCCAAAGTTCTCACCTTCTGATAGCTTCCCATTGGAGAGGTAAAGTTTCAGCATATGAATTTTGGAAGACACAGACATTCAATCCATAACAAAATAGCTTCAATGTATTTTAGTAACTACTATTTTCTATTTTTCTTTATGTATTCAACTTCACTTTTTTCTTTACTAATCCCTTTCTAGCACATTTCTTACTTTACAAGACAAGGGGATTATTAGCCTACTTCTTTGAATTGGAAGTGTAATTAATTAATTTATAGTCCCTATAATTTTGCTAATGTTTGCTTTTAAGGCTATGCATTTTTCACTGAACATATCTTCATCTGTAGCCTAGAAATGTTAAACCATACAGTGTTTAATATTGTTATGTTTCAATGTTTACAAAAAAATTCAATGAGACTTTCTTATTGACTTAGGAGTATTTCTCCACACACAGGAGTCCAGTACCTTGCTGATCTTTTTTGTTTTTTTCATTAACTATTGGTTTTATTGCATTTAATCAGAACATTAGAGACAGAAAGACATTTCAACTCTTTGCATCTATTAGAGTATTTGTATGGATGCTTTTTTCCTGTATTTGTGTCATTTTTTGGTGACTTATCTATGTTACATGGAATAAACATTTTCTCTGTTTTAGGGCACACATTTGGATATGTCTGTTAGATTTATCTTTTATTTGAATTTTCCACATATTTTATTGACAAAATAGAGAAATAAAAATGCCCATCATCTAGTGTTCTCACTTCTCCTTATCTCCTATATTTTTGCAGAATAATATTAATTTTAAATTTGTTGTTGCCTAAACACTCATAGTGTTTTAACTCTATTTTGAACTGTAACCTTCACTTAATAAAGAAGATACTTGCTCATATAATGATTTATATGTTGTATGATTTTTGATCCGCATTAAAAGCTGTTTGATATTAACATAAAATCTCCCTTATTTTTCCTTGAATTTTTCTGTGATGGCTCCCTATGTTTTATCCTTTCCAAAGTCTGTAATTAATGCTTTAGTAGTATTTAATAAATGGAAGCAAAAGTGTGATTTTGCCTAGTGATCTCATTTGGGATTGATTGTTTTACTGTTTGTTTTGAAAAGATGAGCTAAGGTTGTCAATACTTATTGCACTTTTACTTTGGCTGGCACAAATGGTTTTAATTCTGTCATTATTTTATATTGTACTTTCTGCCTTTAATGGTTTGATTATTTTTTTCTAATGTTTGATATTGTCAAGGAATATAAAATGTTATCTCTGTTTTATAACAATAATTTCTGTAATTTATTTTATTCTTATTCCTATAGTCAAATATTCAGATTCAGGTTTTTGTTTCAATTAACTCTATTACTTGAGATCTTTTCTCTAGTAGTTCTCAAGAAGCACTAATGAGAAGAATATCTCTGTTCTTGAATGTTTAAAGTAATCTGTCACCTTTTAATTGAATGAGAATAAAAGTAAGTAAAAATTCTTGGACCACGCATTGTTTCCTTAAGTAAGCTTTTTTTGTCCTTACGCTGGATTTCAGCACTGAAAGTTGTAGTGGAGAAAGCGAGATGTAAGCTTTCCTTTATAAGTGACTTGCTATTTTTTCCAAGATACGTGAAGTAACTTTAATTTTTATTTCCAGCAATTTCATTAGCTTATGTCTCAGGGTAGACTTGGTTTTATTTCAATCCTCTTAAAGATATATAGCATTGTGTCTTTTTAAAATTTTGGAATGCTGATTCACTAACCTATCGCTGCTTCAGACTCTACAACAGTGTATATCTTGTCTTCTAAGATTTTAATTTTTCTCCTTAATCATGTACTGCCCAAATATAGTAGTAACTAGCAACACAGAGTTATTTATATTAAATTAACTAAAATTGTAAGTGTATTTTATTTATTGAAATAGCCACTTTTATGTTTTATTGCATGTATTTAAGGTGTACAGCATATTTTGATATGTGTATACATATTAAAATAGTCACTATAGTCAAGCAAATTGACATGTTCATCATCTCACATAGCTATACCTTGTGTGTGTGTGGTTAGAGCACCTAAAATTTGCTTTCTTAGCAAAATTCCAATATACAATACAATGCTATAGCTGTAATTCTCAGGTTATACATTGACTCTCTCGACTTACTGTACATATCTGCCTCTTTGTGTACTTTGACCTATATGTCCCCATTTCTACTGGCCCTAGAAACCACAGTTTTATTCTCTGTTTCTATGTATTCAACTTTTATGTTGATTCCACATGTAAGTGAGAACAGAAAGTACTTTTTTATGACTGGCTTTTTTCCTTTAGCATAAAGCCCTCCAGGTCATCCATGTTGTCACAAACAGCAGGATTTCCATCTTTTATAAGGCTGAATAATACCCTGCTGTGTGGTCAATGGCTCCACATGGCAGGAAGGTACAATGTCAGACCATGTAGCTATGGCACATTCCATCATCATGGGAAGTTCTGTCTGAAGTACTGATAATCCTTTATCATTTTTTCTATATTTGCATCTTATTTTTCTTACTTTATCACATCTGCCTTCCACGTTCACTATTATATTTTCAACAGATTGAATTATATATTGAAAGATTTGAACATTTAAATAGTGTATTTACCTGAGAATGGGAACAAAGTGGTTGCAGAAAAAATAACCTTTTAGGGTCTGTCAAAGGAAAAAGTACATCTGTGTTAATGCTTTGCTTTTATCATTGGGATTTCTGTCTTTTGTGGAAATACATGTCCAAGGTTGTCTCAAAGAAAATTATGAAGTGATTTAGTTTTGTCCCTGGGATCCTCAGTTGTTCCTTTCTGTGTGTGTGTATTCTTCTTCACATTATACATGGTTCTTGTATACTTTGTCTTTTGTTTTTATTCCTCTTAATATCAGATTAAGATTCTATATCAGTCATATACATCTTAGTGTGAACAAGTATGAAAGATTTTTATCCTAAATTATTTCTATACATGGGAAATAAATTATTTCCCTCATTGTGCAAATGAGAAAGTGGAGAATGGAGTGACTATCACTCACAAGGCCAATACACATGATCACTATTTATGCAATATCAAACATGTTAAAATCTCAGTGTTTAATCTTATTTAATTGGACACTAAGAAAAGAATGGTAGTCATCACTTATATTCTCAGTTGAAAAATGAACTTTACCTCGCATATATTTATTAGATATTCATTATGGGCAGGTACCGGGAAGAGGAAAAGATGAATAAGGCTGTTTCTGTGCTGAAAGAACTTACAGTCCTCTAGGAAAAGACAACAACTGACATGGGAGTCTATTCTTCAGAGTTTTTCTTAAATATTTGATTCAGCTGCAGAGAAAAGAGTGCATACCATCCTTTCACAACCATGAACTTGAGATCTGGAAGTTCAGGGAGGATTCACTGCCTTTCACTTCTGGTACAGACTTTCTGAAAACCTTTCCTACATTGTTCTAAGCCATCTGAAACACTCATGAAATTGTAGTATTTTCCCCTATTATATTATATAGTTGACATATTAAAACAAGTTATTCATATGAACCTCTCATTTCCTGGAAAATTTAGGGCTGAGTTTTAAGGAGTGATCAAGATTTCTTGGAGATGGCATGCTGCCTTGAATTTCTGGGAAATAATCAGAGTATTAAATCAACCCCAAGAAGAAATAATCTCAGTGCAGGTTTTTATAACCTAATCTATTCTCCAGCTTAGAAGGAAGATGGATAATGTTCAGAATATGGAGCTGAATTATGTATTTCTCCTTGAATGACTAAATGTCATTCTCATTGAATTAATGATAATGGCTACTATTTATAGGAAATTGACAATAAATGGCTGTAACTCATTATATATATAGTTGTTCCTCCATATCCATAGGAGATTGGTTCCAGGACTCCCTTCCCCCTTAAATACCAAGATTTAAAAGGCTGCTCAATCCTTTTATAAAATGGCACAGTATTTATATATAGCCTACACACACCTTCTTGTATACTTTAAACCATCTCTAGATTGCTAATAATACCTAATACAATGTAAAAATGTATTACATTGTGATAAATATGTATTACGATGTGATGTGTATGGTTATTATAGCATATTGTTTTTGTTTGTATTATTTTTATTGCTGTAATTTAAAAAAAATTGTCTGCAGTTGGTTGAATCCATGGATGTAGAGCCCACGAAAGAAAGGGCCAACTATATTTCTAAGTATCCTACAACTTAAATTGGCTAATTGCTGTGTTCTGAACGTCTGTGTCCCTTGAAAACTCATGTATTGAATTTTCATCATTTCAATTCATCTGTGAGTTTAATCCTAACACCCTAGATGATGGTATTAAGATGTAGGGACTTTGGAAAGTAATTAGGAGGATCCCTCATGAATAAGATTGATCACCTTATAAAAAAGGTCCCAGACAGCATTCTTGTTCTTCTGACATGTGAGAACACAGTGAGAAGAAGTCATCAATGAACCAAAAAGATAGACCTTGATCCTGGATTTGCAGCCTCCAGAATTGTGAGGAATAAGTTTTTGTTGTTTAAAAGCTACCTAGTTATTTTGCTACAGGTAATTTTATTTAATTGACAAAGAAAATGAGATACAGGGAAAATAAATTACTTTCCCAAGATCACTCAATTTTTATTTAAATTGCCTCTCTCTCTCTTCCCAAACTATACCCTTGTATTTGTACTCCATAACCCTCTGGTGTTGCATTGGAAACTTTCAGACCTCATACTTTTTCTATCAGTGTTGTTTTTTCAATAAGAGTAGACACCAGGATAGTAAAAATGACTCCCACTTCTCCTTCAACTACCTTCTTTCTGACCAAAGTCATATAAAAGACAAATTGAAATTAAGCCAGAAGTTGCAGGTTTCCTCAACACCCTGCTGCTATCTGTATGGACATGTATGCCTGACTGCCCTTTACAGAACACCCATCTATTAATGTGTGAAATGAGAACACTGGGCATCATGGTTCACATAGTCCTTGAGTTCTGAATGTCTTCTATATCAGTAACTCTGTTACTTCATTTTATATGGCCATGTTCTATGAAATGGAATCATCTATATGAAAGACCTGTTACTGTGGGAGGAGGTTCCCAGGTGCTCGGAGGAGCTTTTGACAGCCTGTATAGCTAGAACCTAATAGGCCAAGGTGTTTGAAGGCAAGGGTTTTTTAATCCCCTCTGTTCACATCATAAGCTCCCCAATATGATTTAAACTCCAAATTCAGTGATATTTGCATTATATGTATTTATTTGCATTATGTCCCTTGCTGGAATGATTTGAGTGCAATCTTTCTTAATAAATACAAACACACGCCTTTGTCACCCTAGGATATATGGTACTCATATAAAGTCAACAACATAAAGTCTGAATTAATAGATTCACCAATGTCAACCCAAGTGCTGATAGAACTTGGGGTTTCTGATTTTATCAGCATAGTATTTGCACTCAAGTATATTATAATATGGTGGCAGAGACAAATATTTATACAATTTATCCTAACACAAGGTAGTAAGTAGAATATTAGCAACATGCACCAAGTGCTTGAGGCACACAAAGGACATGCTCCTTAGCTCACCTGAAGTCTCCCAGAGTGTATCATTTTCTGGAAAATTGAATGTAAGTTCTGCTTCTTCAAATCCACATTCAGCATATCTTTTTAACTTTTTGATCCATTATCACTGCTTTCTATCATATTTTTCTTTACTGTTCTTTGCACTAAACACAGTACTCCCCTTCTGCTGCTTGGTCTATGCTCATTAACCATGATGCACAGCTTGCTCCAGAGCATTCCCTTACCCACAAATTTGAGTCCATGCTCTGGAGTCCCTTACTCAACCGAGAGATGGGTTAATCTAAAAATAGGGCTTAAAACACTGGCTTTATAACTATACTCCCTGGCATCTCCATTTACAAGCTGTGCACCAATGAGCAAGATAACTATCTATATGCCATTTTCTTCATTTGTATTAAAAGTGCTTACTTCTTAGAATTAAATAACTTATATGTGTGAAGTGGTGAGAAAAATGTTTGACAGTTGGTGATACTATGTACATAGTAGACAGTACTTTTTAACCTTTTCTGCAAGGAAAAGAATTCCGGAATGAAATGTTGGACCCTGAAGAATGCCAAGATTTAAGGAAGAATTCTGACAGAGGACCCAAAAGAGGAGCTCATGAGGATAGGGGATAGTTATACATAGAAAGAAAAAGTACAGAACAGAATCACAGCAGCTAAGGGTACAAAAAATGTTGGGAAGACAGAAGAAAAAGTTTTTGCAATGATTACATGTGCTACAAAGATAATAGTAAAGACTGAAAATTATTAATAGGGCAAAAGTGTGAAAAGGACATGGGTAATTATGGCAAGAAGAATTGGGGCCTTGTGCTGGGAGGAGAAATCACAGTACTTTCATTTTTTGAGGACTTGAGGAGTAGAGATTTATCCTGTGTACGTGAGGTTTAAACTGAAAAGGGTGTACAGAAGATGGTTGGTAGTGAAAAGACAGGAATTCTGATCACTGTGGGCTGAAGAGATGAAACGTGGTATAGCAGAGTTTGAAGAGAGAGTAGCTGATTCTTTATTTTGCCAACTGAAACTAGTCATGATGAGGGGAATCTGATTTCGACTAAAAATTCTCAGGTGTACATTCTAAAAATTCTCAGGTGTACATTCTAAAATTCTCAGGTAAGATCCAATGTCCATCAGTTAATTTATCCATGTTATTACTTGAAAATATTTTTGAGTACCTACTCTGTGATAGGCATTATTCTAATTAGTAGAGATATACCAGTAAATAAAAAGCAAAACGAAACAAACACTCCTGGCTTTACCAGGGGCTAGCTATACCAAACTGAGCAAAGTTCCTAAACCAGAAGAATAATCAGACTCATTTTAGAAAACTGAAATTCAGTGTGGTAAGTGCTTTGATATAAGTATCAGGTGCTTCGTCGGACATTTTGTTATCTGAAAAAAAAAAAAATAGAGGACATTTCCTTGTCTATTTACCTGCTAGGGTGGTTTTAAAGGTCATATGAAATGGAATGTCTTTGAAAGTGATAAAAGACTAAGTAGGGGTAGGAAGTTTTGTTTTCTAACAACAATAGTGATAAAAAGAGGATCATATTCAAATATCCATTGCTTATTGAGTTGGGCTCTTACTCTGTCACCCAGGCTGGAATGCAGTGACATGCACACGGCCACTGCAGCCTCGACATGCTGGGCTCTGGTGATCTTTCCACCTCAGCCTTCTAAGTAGCTGGAACTAACAGGCACACACCACCATGGCCAGCTAACTTATTTATTTATTCATTGTAGAGACCAGATCTCACCAAGTTTCCCAGACTGGTCTCGAACCTGTAGGTTCAGGCAATCTTCTCGCCTCAGCCTCTCAAAGTGCTGGGATTACAGGCTTGAGCTACTGCGCCTGGCCCATCCATTGCTCATTATGCAAAGGACTATATTGGAAAAAAGGACTGAACTAGAAAATGGGACTAAATTTTCAGAGTGAACTCTCCTCTAAATGACTGCATGGACTTTGGGTATTTGTTATTGCCTTAGTGGCATCCAGCATCAGGAATGCTTTCTTGTGTTTGAGGGATTCCCTTTTGCATGGATCATAATGAGAGACAGAGACACTTAGAGAAGAATGTCACAGACTCTTCCCTTTCCAGCCTGCCCTGAGACCACATGGCATAGTGTATAGCTGGTCCAAGCACAGACGTAGTAGCTGTATTGGTGGAGATACCAGTTGCTTGGAGGTCATGGTCTCACTACATGCAGGGAGATGTGGTCAACCATGGATCTGGAGGTAGACACTCACTTCCTCACCTCATTTGGTTTGGGGTATAGTTTGGGAGTTGATTCTGAACTACACAGCTTTAAGGTTGCTATTTCAGACCACCTGACAATTCAGTGATCTACTGATAAACTTTTGATAAACTTATTTTCTGCTTAAATCAGCCACAGTCAGCTTCTTTTCCTCGAAAATTAAAAAGGGAAAGAAAGAGAGAAACCTTGATTTAAAGCTTGTGTAAATTATCATCCTCTCTGAGCCACATCTCGTAAAGTGGGAGCCATAATACTAACGTCTCTGTTGCAGGGGTCAAAGAAGACCCTTTACAAATGGGCCTTTAATATCCCAAGTTGCTATGTTAGTGGAAGGGAAGTTTTAAGTTTAGTTAGTTTAGGATGTTTGGGCTTTGTTTTCTGGAGATTTTGTTATCATTGCTGTTTGTTTGTTTTTTCAGGACTCTTGCCTTTCCTTTGTCCTGTCACTGTTTCCAGTAAGGCTCTGAACTGTGGCTGTTGTAGTGCATTGGACTTAAACGAGATCCTGTAAAAATGAGGCCTCTGCTCAGCAGCTGCACCAAGTCGTTGAAGTTTCCCAAGAGAAATTCTACATTTGGCTGCCCATCCAAATCTTGTTTGAATATCCTAAGCTGAGAAATAAATTAGAAGCCTTTGTTGTGAGAGTCTCTTGGGTGCACGCAGGACAGGGACACAGAAGTGTGTGTAAGAAAGATAAGAGAAAGAGGACAGGAGCTAATGTCACGTTTCCTGAACATTTACTATATTCCAGGCACTGAAGTGGGGCATCTCACACACATGATTTTATTTAATGCTCTACTGGACTGAAAGTTCCCACAAGAAAGGCCTTGACATTTTGCTCACTGTTTCAATCTTAGCAACCAATCTGAAGTTTATTAGAGAAACAGTGTTCAAATACTTGAATGACTAGATGATTGAATGGGTAAATAAGCAGCATTTTGTAACTGGGATTCTCACCTCCAAGTTGTGGAGGATTGAAAGACAAGTAAATCTTCAAGATCACCAGCTAAAAAGCACAAAGCAATATTGGAATACTCTACGGACACAACCCAAGCGATATGCAAGGAAGAAAAGCATGCAAAGGACAAAGAGGGATGAAGAAGCATTGGCTTCCTCATACTCAAAATAAATGCACTGATTAAAGAAAATGCTGGATGACACAGCTGTCCTCTAGTCATGACCAGTTAAATGGAGGGTAGGAGGTGAATGACACACAAGGGGTCTGCTCCCTCTCTGACTTCTCTCTTGTCATGGCCCAGTACCATCTCATTTGATTTTTACATCTCCCCCATGCCTTGTTGGGAGAGCATTTCACGCATTGTGCTTCTCTACCTAAAAAAAAATTCTCCCAGTGTTTGTGATCTGAGTTTATTTTTCTTTCTTTCTAATAATTTTGCTTTACTCTTTATCTTATCTGGATAGAGGCAAAATGATTGGATAGATATTTACAGCACTTAATAATTTGTGGCATTCAATTCAATGCCCTCTTGAACTGCTTCAGTAGTATTTACCTTTACTGTAACTTAGTATATGTATTCTGGGAGAGTACAGTTCTGGCCTCTGTCTCATATAGAGCCCTGTGGGTACTGTTATGCAGCAGAACTTGCCCCAGATTCCAAGAAGCTTCAGAATTAGGGTATCTTGGATCTGATGACTGTGAGGATGATATCAAAAACACTTCAGTGGAGACAACAGAATTTGCAAAGGTGTAACATTACAAATAAGCCATTGCTGTTCAGAAAAGAAGTGAACTCCAGTTGGACTCAAGTATTTGACAAGTGGAGAATATTCATTGATGAGGTTGAGAACTAAGAAAGTCCATGACTCTGGTGTAGCCGGGTAGGGTCACATTGTGAGGTATCTTAAACAAAAGATCAAATATGTTTTAGATAAAAGACATTTTTCCCAAAAGCATAACAAAGGATAAAGGAAACTGAAGTTTGGAAATCTAGACTGAACGCTGTGGCAAAAGTCTTTCTAACCAGTCAGATGTTAGAAAATGCAAGTCATGGCCTATCTGGATATGCATGCCATCATTAATGATTATTATATTGTTATTAATTATTCCTATTTATGAACCATCCAAATGGAAGTGAGACACTTTACTTCAATTCACAGCCCATTGGTCAGATATAGACAAGTGGGTCAATTGCCTTCCTTGGGTTTGGGGGTGGGCTGGTGGAGAGGATATCGGGAGCTCACAGGTCTGGGGTACACAATACAGAAATCCACCACAGTAGATATTTTTTATTCACATTCTAACTCACGAGAAACCTAATTTAGAGAGGCTGGTAATGAGTTTTTAATGAAATATATTTAAGTAATTCTGAAAGATTTTAATCATATTATGGTTTTATATGTGACTGATTTACAAAAGAGTACTCATTTTTAAAGAGATACCCATAGATAAATGTTGCTATGTATACACAGAGCATTAGCAAAAAAGCATTAGCATACAGTCTACTCCTGCTAAACATAGGGTTTGGTCCAGATCAACACTAACCCTTCCAGCCATTAATGTGTCATAGTTTATAATTCCAAGCAAAGTCCTATGAACATCACAATTATTTCTCTAGTTAGATCAACACCTTTTAGCCATAATAATTTTAGACTAATATTTCATTGGTAAAATTATAGAAATTATATAATATGCATTTGTCAAAGAGTGAAACATAAATATAAGTTCAAAAATATGTAGGATAAAGTACAGACTTCTTAATAAATACTAAAAAAGTTAGCTCATAGGAATGGTCATTTGCAAATGCATCATAGCGTTAGCAAATAGGATTTAGAGTAATAGGGTCCTGGATTTAAACCTAAGCTTTTCCCTTTAAAAGTTGCATGATTTGAAGAAATTTAATTGATTTCTTTAAAATTCAATTTATTCACTTGTAAATTGAGATAATGGTATCTGCTTCATTTTCTAACATGGGAATTAAATATTTTGACTTTATAAGGGGCTAAGCTGGACAATAACTGCCACTCATTGAGTCCCCATTATGTTAAATTCATCATGACAGGAGCTCCTTATATGCTCCTTGGGATCGCATTCACAACATTTCTGTGACAGATTAGCTTCTGTTTGCACTCAAGGAAAAGGAGACTAGGAATTTGAGTTCTTGCTGCAGGACATAGCTTATAACTGGCAGAGTTGAAATCTGACTCCATGTCCATCTATTCCAAAGCCTCTGTTCTTCCTGTTTCACAGAATCACTGATGATGTGACTCTATAGTAAGCAGATTTTGTCTCTTCTGAAATAATGCATGGTTTATATTCTAGGATGCTAATCAAGCTAATATCAACTAATTATTTCTATATATATATTTTAAATGATACCACTTCAAGAGTAATCTAAAGAACTAAATATTTTTTGAAATTCTATTCAATACCTTTGAAACAAATATTAACTATCTAGGGTTAGGCATCTGGAAGCCTTACGATGATTTTTGTTTTTTTTACTTTATAAAACTTTTACTTTTTAACCCTAATTAATCAATGCTGAGGGATGATCTACTTTTCTACCAGAGTTAAATGAAATCTTCATGAGGCAAACTGGACAATGAAAGAAGGTGAGGTCATTGTGACCATAGTCTCACACCACTTTTTTGAGCCCTTTTGGGAAATGTTCTCAGTTGGCTGAAGGGAAGTAATGCCCCCTTTACTGAGAATTACCCAGACATATGGCAAAATGTGGAAACATGGAGAGACAGAACAGTTAGCAGTTGCTGCTGTACTGTTGGCTTATTTCCACTTTACGGCTTCGTATGAAGCTAAAATATCATGCTGGGGACATATGCTTACCGGCTCTGCACTTACTGCCTGCAGCTACAAACTCCTGTATTCTAATGGTAATTCCACAATCTGTTCTTTGACAGCTCAGGGGGCCAGATGATATGCATGCTACTGACAGGGACATCACTTTCATGAAACATTGACTTCGCTGCACCTGAACATTGGGGTAATCATGGAGAGAGTCGACACACCATGAAATAGAGTTAGACTGTGAATTCAGAGAATAAAATAGCAGACTGTCATACAAAATAAAGTTCTTTTTATACCCAGCAGAGCTATGTTAAAAGGCATTTTCCTGTAGAGGCAAAGCTTTCTAAAGTCAAGACTGAGGGCTTCAGGAATAGTTTTCTTTTCCTTCTTATTGGTTCTGGAGGAAATCACTCTTGGAAACCTGTGTTTATGGAAGGCCCATGTTGCACTTTCTCTGCTTGCTGGGTTGGTGCCAAGCCCAATATGCAGTAGTGAAAGAGAAGTGGACAGAGATGCAGAAAAATGTATTTCTAATTTTGCATTGAGACATTCTCAATATCCCACACTGTATGAACATGCCCTTTATTTTCAGTTTCTAAATATAAATTCTCTGCTCTCTTTTACTGGTTATTCAATTGCATCATTGAAAAGAAATTTAGCTACTTAGGATAAGCCTTATTGAAAAATATATATAGGGAGCACATGGGTCTGGGGTAACCAATACAGAACTCCACCACAGTAAGTATTTTTATTTACATTCTAACTCATGAGAAAACCAATTTATTTCCATACATATGCACACATCTATGTGTATGTGTGTGTATAAATATATATTTCATATATAGCATATATTAAATATAATATGCATTTATATTGTATAAGCTTATATTTTAAATAAACATATGTTTAGATATAAGCACATGTACATGTATAATTATACAGTTCCCAATAATGCTTAACATCAGTTCACACACACACGTGCTTGTTTTTTTTCACCTTTAAATTTTTTTATTATAAAATTGTGGGGTACAATTCAGGGTTAGGTGTACAAATATTCATTGTGCAGGTACCCTTGTTGAGGAGGTATATCCCCCTTCACGTGTTTTAATTCTCATTTTTAAAAAACTGCAAAGGACACATTATCATTACCATTTTGCAAAGATGGAAACTGGGTCCCTGGAAGATAATAAGGGGCATAACTCAAGTTAGTAGAAAGCGAAGAGCCACCTATTATATATTTTTTGAAATTCCAGACAGAATGAACACTTAGAAAACACATCCCTTAGCTTGTAAGAAAGACAAATTGTCATGTCAGAAATGAACGAAACACAGGAAACCAGTGACCGAAGAGCATGAGTTGACGTTGCCACTTCCCGGAAGCTAGGAAGGGTAGGGAGGTAGAGTCAGTAGACTAAGAACTCAAAAGTGGAAATAAGACCCTGTAATAGCCAGCACTTTCAAAGGACTCCACTCCCAATGAAATAATAGACTTATGGTATTATGGTAAATGTTCAGGGCCTGCTTATGGGTGAGTACATGTAGTACTCAGATCTTTGTTTTTGTGATAGATCACTGAGTATTATAGACTCAAAATGCATCCAAATTACTGCAAAGAATTTAAATGAGTTAGCGTTTACTTGCTAGAGTAGAAAGATATCGTAGCACAGGTGAGTTTGGAATTACTGGTTACAGAGGAGAGGCAGAAGCAACTAGAAAGTCAAATTAAGGAGATTTGAAGGATGAAGAAAGTCAACAACTTCCACACCCTACAAAAGAAAAGAATACAATTCAAAATGGTTTTGAGTGACAAAAACCAAGCAAAATTTAAAAACTTTAGTTCAACTAGGAACTCAATAAAGCAAAGGTCAGGTTAAGAAAGTTATTTGCCTGTCTGGATCTGTTTTTCCAGTGGTCTCAAGGTAGCCATCATTAGTATGGAAGGAATCAGCTTAGGCAAAGAAAGATAATCTAAAGCAAGTTGGAGAATCCAGTCTGGTATAAACTGTCAGTTCTATACTGACACATAAAACTAATTAGCATCCAGCAGACGAGAGGACTAGTTATTTCCGAGACAACTCCATTTTCAAAACAACTATTATTCTAGGCTTCAGAAGCATTAACTGTAAAATCATCCATTTTCTATTCAAAATTCTACAGGCATATAGTTGTTTGTGAAAGTTCTATAAACCCAAATAAGTGTAAACTTCCCTATGCCTACTTTAAATATGGTTATGGAAGATAATCTCCCAGAGATCACAGAGAAAAATAGATAGGGAGTCACTACAAGAAAGCAGAATGAGGACCTAATTGAGAAAGCTCCCCTACTTCTAGGATGACGGCAGGTGACAAAATTGCTAGGGTCTGTTGCTGCCATGTTTTCCAGTTACCCATTTTCCCATTTTACAAAGGGAATAAGGGGGATTTTACTGTGGTTTTCCTGTAGTTAATGCACCAATAATGAGGCAGGCAGATACATTTTTCTTTAGACTATAGGTTTGCAGATCACAGAATGCAGTAGAAATGTATAGATGTATCCCAAAAGTTATCTCCATTCAGTTTGCTAGGGCTTCCATAACAAAATACCATAGATGTGATTGTTTAAAAAACAGACATTTATTTTTCTCATAGTTCTGGAGATACGAAGTCTAAGATCAAAGTTTCATCAGGTGTAGTTTCTTCTCTCTCTACGGCATACAGACACCCTTTTCTTCAACTCACTGAACATAAACCCTTATGATGCCCAAAGAATGTGCAGAGCCACAGATGGAGTAGCAATGGATTTCTGAGTCACCTGTGGAGAAATGCTACCCCCGGGCAGGAGTGTCAAACTTGGGGCTGTTAAGGCAGTGAACAATAATGATTACATTTTTATTGAAATAGTTTTTATACACCATAATATTTACCATTTTCAAGTGTACAATTTAATCTTGTTTGGTTATGACCACAAAGTCATGCAACAATCACTACTATTTCCAGAACATTTTATCAACACAAAAAGAAACTCCATGCTTACTATCAATCATTCCCCATCTGCCCTTTCCATCAGCCTTTGGCAAGTACTAATTTACTTTCTTTCTCTACTGATTTAGCTATTCTGAACATTTTATATAAATAGGATCATAAAGTATATGTCCTTTTGTGTCTGACTTTTTTCATTCAGTGCAATGTATTTATCTGTGTTGTAGCAGGCATTGAAACTTTATTTTTTTTTAATGACTGAACAATATTGAGTTGTGTGTTATACCACATGTTTATCTATTCATCAGTTGAGGAGTATGTGCATTATTTCAACCTTTTGGTTGTCATGAATTGTGCTGGTGTGAACATCTTTGTTCAGGGTTTGTGAAGGTCATATATTCTCAAATCTCTTGAGTACATACCTATAAAACTGAATTCCTTTGTCAAATAATAACTCTGCTTAGCTTTTTTAAGAGCTATCATATTTTTTTCAAAGTGGCTACAGGATTCCTTTTTCACCAGCAATGAATAATGGTAGTAATTTTTTTCATATCATTTCCAACACTTGTTATTACTTCTGTTTTGATTATGACCATCTTATATGTATGAAATTAAATTTAATTGTGGTTCCGGGCTCGGTGGCTCAGCCTGCAATCCTGCACCTTTGGGAGGCTGAGGTGAGTGGATTGCCTGAGCCCGCGGGTTCGAGGCCCGCCTGGGCAGCGAGACCTCATCTCTACAATAAGTCAAATATCAGCCGGGCATGGTAGCACATGCCTGTAATTCCAGCTACTTGGAAGGCTGAGGCGGAAGGATCGCCGGAGCCCAGCAGGTTGAGGTTGCAGTGGCCGGAAGCGGCCACTGCCCTCCAGTCTGGGCTACAGAGTCAGACTCCAACTCAAAAAAAAAAAAAATTTTTAATTGTGGTTTTGATTTGCCTGTCCCTAATGATTAATGATTTTGAACATAGTTTTACATACTTACTGGCCATTTGTATATCTTCTTTTGAGATGTGACTATTCATATCCTTTGCCTATTTTTAATTAGATTATTTGTCTTTTTACTGCTTACTTGTAAGAGTTTTTTTTATTATTTTAGATGCTAAATGGTTATCAGATATATGATTGGCAGATACTTTCTCCCATTCTATGGGCTATCTATTTACCTTTTTGAAGGTGTCCTCTGAAGTACAAGGTTTTTATTTTGATGGCTTTCTATGTATCTATTGTTGCTCATGCCTTTGGTGTTTTATCTAAGAAGTCTTAGCCAAATCCTAGGTCATGAAGATTAGTCCCTGTTTTCTTCCAGAAGTTTTATAGCTTTTGCTCTAATATTTAAGTGTTTGATGCACTTTTAATTAATTTTTAGATGTGGTATGAGGCTGGAGTCCACCTTCATTTTTTGCAGGTGGTTATCTAAATTGTCCCAACAGGATTTTTAAAAGACAACTTTGTCCTCATTAAATAGTTTTGGTGACCTAATTCTGACTTGTACTCCACATCTTAAAAAGAAAAAAAAAAGCAGTTGACTTATGACTTATGTTCTTCCTGGTGTAGTCTCTGGAGAGGAATTGCTGAATTGTATCGAAGGTTAGTTTTTAGTTCTTTTAGGAATCACCACTGCTTTCCATAGAGGTTGAACTAGTCTGCAATCCCACCAACAGTGTAGAAGTGTTGCCTTCTCTCCATCTCCTCACTAGCGTCTATTGTTTTCAATTTATTGATACTGGCCATACTTACTGGAAATAGGTGATATCTTGTTGTGGTTTTGATTTACATTTATCTGAAGATTTGTGAGACTGAATATTTTTTTCATGTATCTGTTGGCTGCTTGTATATCTTCTTTTGAAAAGTGTTGATTCATGTACTTTGCTCACATTTTAATAGAATTATTTCTTTTCTTTTCAGTTCATTTGAGATCCTTGTAGATCCTAGATGTTAGGCCTTTGTCAGATACATAATTAGCAAATGTTTTTCTATACTGTAGGTTGTCTTCTCGCTTTCTTGTTGATTTCTTTTGCTATCCAAAAGCTTTTCAGTTTAATGAGGTCTCACTTGTCTATCTTAGCTTTTATGGCAATTAATTTGGGGGATTTGATCAAGAATTGGTTGCTTACTCTAATGTGCCTATGAGTGTTTCCTGTGTGTTCTTCTAGGATTCTTTAGTTTGTGGTTTTACGCTTAGGTCTTTGATCCATTTAGAGTTGATTTTTGTGTATAACGATAGGTAGAGGTCCAATTCTATTCTTCTGCATGTGGTCAGCCAGTTTTCCCACACCACTTGCTAAATATGGTCTCCTTTCCCCAGTGGTTGTTATTGGTGGCTTTGTCAAAGATGAATTGGTTAAAAGGTTGATATACCTGGAGGAACATGAATTGTTTTACCAATTATATACCTGTACACATATGTTTATAGCTGCATTATTTACAACAGTGAAAACATGGAACCAACCTTACTGTCCATTAAAAGTGAACTGGATAAAGAAAATGTGGCACACATACATGATGGAATATTACACAAGCATAAAGGAGAACAAAATCATGAAATGTACAGCAAACTGATGAAGTTGAAGGCTGTCATACTTAGTAATCTTTCACAGAAACAAAGAACTGAATGCTGAATGTTCATACTCATAAGTGAAACCCGAATCACATTAGCACAAGGGAGAGATCAGCAGTAGATGGATACTGCCAGGGGGAGGAGCAGAGGACAGGTAGCATCACAGAGGGTACCTGGTTCTAAACCAGGGAAAGTGAAGGCCAGTTGGAGGTCCAAACTTAACCTGCATGCAGCCTGCCTGTGTAGCTAATACTAACTTGTACTCCACATATTTATAATAAAATAATTTTTATAAAGAAAGCAGTTGACCATTGATGTCCACATTCTCAATTCTAATTCATTCAACTATAAATTTATTCATCTGTCAATACCACACTGACTTACTTTTTGTAGTTTCATAGTTTTGAAATTGGGAAATGTGAGTTTTCTAAATTTGTTCTTTTCCAAGATTGTTTTGGTTATTTGGAGACACCTGTAATTTTATGTAAATTTGAGGATTGGTTTCTCCATCTCCTAAGTTACATCGCCACTTCTATTTAACATTGCACTAAAGATAGTAGTGTGATAAGAAGAGAATCAAAACTAAAATATGTAAGAATTTGAAAATAAGAAATGAATCCATTCTTATTTGAATACTATATAATTATATACCTACACAAATATTGACAGATAAGTTATTAGATATAATATGTATATTTCATCAGAATTAAGAACCTTCATTTCTGCTTTGTATGTAGAAAGAGCCCATCCTTAAAACAACAACAGTAATGAATGAATTACAGACGCAAAAAACAACAGACATACATCTTACAATATTGTGAAAAACTAGCAAAGAGGAAATATATACTGTATAGTTCAATAATAGACAACATATTTCTATAAATTTATTTACCATCTTTTAGAAAGGAGGATGTGGGTAATGAATGAGAATGAGAGACCCTAAAAATGTTTCTTAAGCTGTTTTAAACTACGGGTCTTGAATTTTCAGACTTTGCTTTTAATAGCCAATACCAAGCTTCTGGAATGAAGAAAAATAATTTTCTCTCCCAAGGTCCTTCAATCAATATGTGGGTAATTAATGAGTGAGAATGAGAGACCCTAAAAATGTTTCTTAAGTGGTTTCACAAGTGTCATCACTTTGTAATAATTCTATGCACATTTCTTTCATATGAGTTATACTTTTAGAGGATAGAAAAAAGTAGATTACTTGGTTAAGTCCAATTGTAATTTCAGAGAACAGAAAATAAGAAATCACTTTGCAAAATAAAAACAATTCTCTTTTTTGAGTTTTTACTTTTAAATTATAGTTTGAACTGTCTTTTGATCTCAATGGTGAGGCATTTTGTTGGCATTGAAATCCAAACCTGACTAACTATTAAGAGCAAAGTTTCGTCTTGACAATACAACAAACTATAAATTTAGAATTTTCTTTTAACCAGTACCTTCAGATTTGAGTTGGTATTTTGATGACGAAGATAGTCAGAACTTGGGATCCAATTAGAGAGGATCAGTAATAGCATGCTCTCTTTATTCTTCTCTCAAAATATTCCCAATGATCCTCCTCAAGACCAGAAAAATTGAATTAGAAGAAAAGAAACAGAGAGAGAGATGAAGAAGAAGAGGAGGAAGAGGAGGGGAAAAGAAAAAAGAGGAAAGAAGGGAGGGAGGGAGGGCGGGAGGAAGGAAGGAAGGAAGGAGGGAAGGAAGGAAGGAAGACAAAAAGAAAATTATTTGGATAGAGAGCAAATTTGTCTTGCCTATTCACTCATTTCATTTAATCAATGAATTTTTAAACTTCGTGTTTTGAATTTTCAAACTTTGCTTTTAATAGCCAATACCAAGTTTCTGGAATGAAGAAAAATAATTTTCTCTCCCAAGGTCCTTCCTCTATCAATCAATATTCACGGTTTTCAGATTATTTGGGCTCAAAGTCAGTTTTATTGCTCATTAAGAAGGTGCAATAGAACTAAAATTTCATCTATTATCCAAGAAAACTTTTCAGAAATAAAAGCTACTTAAATACATATAATATGTATATTATATAAAACATAACATTGCTAGGTTATATATACATATGTAGCAATAGAGCATCAATTTCAAGAAACTTAGATAAATAAAATGCCAACCACATAGTACTTAAAGTATCAAGGTCACAGATAAAGAGTTCTGAACATGCAAGAACCTTGGGAATAATGTAGATATATACTCTTTCTTGGGGATCTAGTAAAGTGACAGCTTTATCAAACCAACAAGTGACAGGAAAAATCAGCAAAATAACCCCTAAACAAGGTGGTTCTGTGGCTGGAAGACTAGCATGCAAACATTGTAAGTCTTGACAAATAGAAAAGATGCAACTGAAAAAGACAAAAAGATAATCAAGGTGAGGGGCAGGCGAAAGGCAAAGGTAGAATGATGCCATTAACTTTGTATGCTCAGTAGTTACCATTCACAAAATATTATTTTATATGGACCAAATGAGAGAATGGTTATGTTAGAGGAAGGTGATTAAAGCATTTAAAACCTATGAATGCAAAGATTACTAATAAAACAATAACAACTTCTTAAAATCTTCTTACAAATATTTTTTAAGTACAAGAGAAAATACACTATATAGAGAAACAAATCCAAAGTAACGTAGTATACAAAATGCAAAGTTTTTATAGCATAATATTATGTGACAAAGTAAAGAGCTAGTATACCAGTCATATTAATAGAAGTGAGTGAGTTTAACTCACCTATTATGAGAAAAAAATCTAACTCTTAAATCATGAAGTAATACTCAACTATATATTGTATATGCAAGACAGTGAGAAGACTATTTTTCTAAAAAATCTCAAAATAAATGGATAGACAAAAATATATCAAACTGTGGCAATAATAAAGTAGAGATTGAATTCAGACAAAGCTGAATTCAAGGTAAAGAGAAATGATGGATGTAACTTATTGTCCAATGGTTTGCGAAAGAGAACGATGTAAAACCATAAAATCAAAAGTTTAAAAATTGGTGAATCTGAATATTCTTGTAGGTTTATTCTTAAAGTTCAAGAATATTTTTTCGTTAAATCTAAAGATAGTCTGACATTTTGAAAATTTAATAAGGGGATCATTTTGGAGTTTAGGCAGCATGATGAAAATTAGGGAATTGACTAATCTAAAAATGATATCTCTGGTTTACTGCTCAAACTTGATTAAACACTTAAAAACTTGGGCTAATTGCTATATTCTCTATCTATGGAATTACTCAACAATTTCGTTTCCTTGCTCTTTCACACCTCCTCGGGTTGCACAACCTCCTTCTTAGTTGACTTTGCTCTTGCTTACCGCATTGCACTATAGTCATTTTTTTTCTGAATATATGTGTCTTCTGCTGTTAAATTAAAAATTTTCTAAGGCAGAGACTCCTTCCGTTTTTGTGTCGCCATACAGAAAAGCAGTACTTACTATATCATACGTATCTAATAAATATTGTTGGCTAAGTAGAGAAGAGTGTCACATGAAAATAGAAACTAAGTAGAGATGAGAAATCTGTTTGTGTTGACAGTAGTTAGGTTATCAGATACTAAGGAGTAAAGAGTATGAGTCCTGGGTCTTGATGAAATCACCTCTTCTTTCTAGTGCTCTGATATTGGGCAGCCTGTTTAGCTTCACTGAGCCTAAGTTTCCTCCTCTGCATAGTGGATACAATTGCATTTCTTTTTGTGTAAATAAGTTCAAATTTGGGGCTGATATCTGTATTAACAGGTAGAAGTATACCAAAAACAAAACAAAAGCCATCTATTTGCATGTATATGTGAATTTCCATTGGGAAATATGTTGCATTTCCATTTACCATGTGTATTCAAGTTTGTCTACTATTAGACCGTAATTTCCACTTTCTTATTGCCACAATTTGGTACATTTTGCCTATTCATTTATTTTAAGACTTAAAAAAAAAAACTTTACTCTCACTATGTCTTGCATAGATAGATAGATAGATACATAGATACATAGATGTTGAGTTGAGTATTGCTTTATAATATACATATCATAAAGCAATACATATATACATGTACATATCAAATAATCATAAATGTTAGGAAGAAAAATCAGATAAGAAAATAATGAATGACACGAGGTAGTGGAGGTAGGGCCACGAAGCCCTTTGGACTACCAAATAAAAAATAAATCTCCCAGATGTCCTGACTGTGACAACAATGGAGCAGGGACCAGGACAGCATGAGCCTGAGGGATCCAAAGGGGAGAAACACACCAAGTAGAAGAAAGAACAAGTTCAAAAATGAGATTATGCAGGTGAAGTCATATAGTGCCTGGAAAATAAGAAATGAAGAAGGTACTAGAAACTATTCTTCACATTATTTGTATGGGAAAAAAGTTGTTTTGGAAGAATTAAATTGATTAAATATACAAAGCACCAGCAATATAATTAGGCACTCAACATGGCTGTTCTTCATTTATAGTGTTCTTTGCACACATAAGCACTCAATAGCCATTGGCTTACTTAGTTCTATTTCTATCCTTACTATAATTACCTACCATCGTAAAGGTGTTTCTTTCATTGTATGCTTTTATCATGGAAAGTCAGTGAAAATGTGTGAGAATGGGTGGTGATAGTGGTGCAGTTAAGGTTCTAACTATAATTCTTTCTTCCCCTTTCACTTTATATTAATGATACATTTCTATAGGCCTGTCCTCATAACAGCTAACATGGCACTTTAAAAAATTGCAGCAATTCAGTTTCTTAAATAACGGGGGGTGGGGTGTGGGAAGTGATTTCAATGTGCAGATAATTTGTGTGACTGAAGCCCATTGCTTAAGTATTTGAGTGTGTCCTGGAGATATAAATATCACTAGGCAGTACTCAGCGAGTTCTGGGAAATTGGAGCCTTATATATGGGGCCAGCTGCTGCTAATAAGCCACATCTCGCCTTCCCTTCTGCCCATGGCCTCAGGAGAAAGGAGAGATGAGATGAGATTGTGGTCTGCCTTCCCTTGGGGAGAGGGTCCCTCAGCTGTTGCCTTGCCAAACAATGGCAGAGGGGAGGACAGATCGGGTGGCTGGGCACAGGCCTTTTTCACTGTGACCGCCCTCTCAGGAGCTAGGTTCAAATATTAATAGAAATACAGGGGAGAGGGTCAGATCTCCCGAGAAGTGAAGACCTGTGTGCGGAGCTGAGAAAGGAAGGTGGTACCCTCTAGCAAGACAGGCCCAGGCTTCAGTGCGGAAACTTAAGATCTGGGGTTGACTATGGGACTTGAGCAAGTCACTTCCCTCATTCCCCCAGTTTTTCCTTTCAATAAAGCAGAAATCATCTGACTCATCTTAAAGTCACTTCCACTTTTGAAAAATGTGTCTTCCTGTCCTGGTTTAAAAATAAAATGGGTAACAAACATGAGAGTTTATAAAAGAGAAGCATTACATGAATATACAACAGTGTGTGCTATTCTCTTCCTGGAGACCCCGTTTTTCAAGTGTTTCCCTCATTGACACACTGTCCTTCACAGAGAGCTCATTAACGAGCCTAGTGAAGTGACCTTACCATCCTAGGGGCCGACAGCTATTCTGCCATCTAATTGCGGTGTGCTAGGCCAGCCTGTGTTATGCTTCAAAGAGATGAATGACTTGTTTTTATTCCTGGGGATTCATATTTATTAACCATTGCCTTTTTACTTTTTAAAAACAGATTGTGCTTAGGGCTCTAGATTAGAAAGAATTCTAGAATCCAGGTGTGGCCAGCCTCAAGCATTTCCCAAGGGAATAGGATGTTGAGGAATTCCACTATTACTGCAATGATCTATCAGGAATGAAGCCAAAGCTTAGAAGATGAACTGGGAAGTGGCAGGCAGAATGAGAAGACCAGGACTCTTAGCCTGAGAGAGTAGACAAGCAATGACACAGGAGAACAACAACTGCCATCTGAGAAATTATCTCAGTTGTGCTTCCTCTAAAACGATCCAGTATTTTTGTTTCCACAGCCTTTGCTTTGCACTTAGACTGCTAAGTACCAAACTTTGAAGACTCCATCACTGTTCTTGTACACATAAGCACTCAATAGCCATTGGCTTACTTAGTTCTATTTCTATCATCACTATAATTACCGTGGGAATCAGAATTCTTACAACAGCATTCTAAGCCCTTACCTCTGAGTGGGTTCACCAACAAGAGAAATCAAATTGTAATAGGCAACAAGAGGCATTGGTTGCATGGTCCAAATATTTTGTATCTTAATCTATAAGCTTCTGACACTGTTCCTTTCTCCAGGGTGGCTACCTTGTCTCAAAGACCCTTCTCCCTTGACCACTGAAACAACCCAGGCAACAGTTGATACCATCTCCTAAGCTTCTCTTTAGACACAGCTGATTTCTTAGCAATACTTTATTTCTTCAGATGTGGAAGTACTTCAGTCTGTATGCCTTTGTCTCCAGGTGACTTTGCATGACCATGCTTTGTCCTTTATGTCTGACATTTTCTCTACTTTGTTATTACCCCTTTGCACTGACTGCAAGAGTCCCAGAACATCTATCAATATACCAATCTCTGAATAGGAGAGCTTGATATCTGTCCTCAGGTTGGACTTGGGGAGCATGGACACCTGGACCTGTGTCCCTGCCCCAACTCCTTGTGTTCTACCTGGAGATGTTCGGGCCCGGCTGACAAAATTTTCTGGGTAGTTCTGTTCATTGACCCCACAGTGAGCTCCTTTCTGCTGCTCTGCCTGTCCTGAGGGGCCTCTTCCCCTGACCCGAAATTTGCACTAGAAATAACTCCAGCAACCACATGTTGTCTTGGGAGAAGGAGAAGGGCTTGGAAATAGTGAATCAAGAGTCACAGTTATGCCCACAATTCAGTCACTAATACAGATTAAATTGAAACATGTGATGCTGGGGAGCTGGGATCTCTCCTAAGGTTATAGTGTGCGTAAAACAAACTTCTCAAAAGGCTGCATGAGAGTCATCAACACTGTAGTTAGCAGCTTTATGAGGTGAGACCCTACTGAGTAATTTTTTTCTTAGTGACTTATTTATTCATCCAGACTATAGGTAAAAATATTTTGTCCACGCAGCACCTTTATGCAAAGGGGCTTTCCCCCTCAAAAACGCTGGGGGATTAACCAGCCTCTCTTGTGATGTTTATTGGCCCAAGCTTCCTCATCTAGAAGAAAAAGTGGTGGAAAGGTGGTATGCTTTCTGATCATCTACTTTGTATCAGGAATTGTGTGTAACGGTTTACAGAGGTGGCTTAATTTAGTACCTACAGCATAGCTGGTTAAGGATTATTATTGTTGCATTGCCAGTGGTGAAAAAATTAACGACAAAGGAATTAAACTACTTGTCCAAGGTCTTAAAGATCCATGTGGAATTTGATCTGTTTCTGGTATTTTAAAAGCCCTTTTTTCTCCTTTTTGCTGTTTGCTAAATGAAAATCCTCTCCGCTCACACCCCCCCTCCCGCCCCATCAGATCTGTAAGCTGTGCCCTTGATCCTCTCTCCTCTAGGTATTTCTAGCAGTGCATTTCAGTAGCCATGCTGAACTTCAATGCTCTACTGCGGCCCTAGCTCCACTCCAGAATAACTGACCCATGGAAGTTAACCTCAATTCTAGCTCATATTCTCAGTGTACTTGGCCCTACCCCCCCCCCCAACTCTCAGGGATAATACACTCACCATCTCTCTTAAGTGAAAAGAACATCTCCTCCTTCCTTCCATGTTGAGGCATTCCTATTAAGAGCAACCATTAATCACTATGTAGTTAAGGGCTATCTTTAAGGTGAGCATGTCACTACACACTAGAGGATAGAAGGATGTTTAAGAAACTCAGCTTTTGCTATAAGACAGAGCCCCACACTTAATGAGTTAGATCTTATTCATTGCTGGACTTTGAGAAAAATCTCTTTACCTCCCTAAACTATATACGTAAAATGGGAAATAATTCCTGCCTTGCTGTTCTGTGGTAATGAAAAAAGATGATTATATAGTGAATTCTCAATAAATGGTGGCAATTCTTACCTTTATTAATGCTGATTATTTATTTTGGCAAAATGTCCATATACGTGAAAAGTAGTATAAAGTATTACTATATATTTAAGGTGGGAGTTTAGACCAAACCATCAACATGAGAACTCTTTGTTTCCCTCTTCCTCCCTGCAGATCATTTTTCCTCTGTCTCATTCTTTTCCCCCCTCTATCTTTAAGGCTCTTTGTGTCTTTCCCCTTTTCTTGGCTCTCCCACCAGCCCAAGCTTTTTGTGCCTTGATACCTTGAGTCTCAACCACGCTGTTAGTAGATTTGCACACATTGTCAATCTCTCTCTCTCTCTCTGGTTCCTTCTTTACTTCTTGGATGTGTACACAGATGTACAGGAGATACAGAGAAAAATATCTCAAGAGATGTCTTTGCTTAGGGTTTACTATAACACCAAAAAAACCACAAAAAACAAAAAACTTTTAACAGTGAGCCTTGTGATCATAAATTCACTGAAATGTGTTTATTCCCAAGGAGTTACCAAAGAGCCTTTTAAGTTCTTCCACTCTGGGCTCATCTTCTTCACATTCATCTTGGTTCCATACTCTTGTAAAAATGATTTTGTAAATTTCTGGAATGTACTCGTTGCATTTTGTTAATTGCCCCTGGTATGCTGTCCAGATATGAGGTGAGTTTTTAACTCCTTGAACTTGATCAGAGAACAAAGTACAAGAACCCCTCTCTGAATGTTACCAGAGCCTTCTGCACCTGGAATTCATGAACTGTAAAAACACTTCTTATTGCGAAATGGAAAAACATCTCATTAGGTATTGGCTGCCAGATCACAGACTTGTTTGTTTTGCATTTATTACTGCCACTCAGGTGCTCTACCCTGACAGGCATACAGTGCAGCAATCCAGAGTCAGGGTTCTGGATCCAGAGAGCCTGAATTCATAACCTAGATCTGTTCTATACTAACTGCCATGCCCTTGGGCAAATTACTTAACCTCTCTGGATTTAGTTTTCTCATCTGTAAATGGGAAAAATTATTTGCAGGGTTGTGCCAAATATTAAATAAATTAATACTTATGAATCACTTTAAAAATGGCTGATACAGGAAAGGCTCAGTAATTTTTAGCTATTATTATTGTTGGCATTGTTATTGTGAGAACTGACCCCCTAAAACTGGAGAAACAGTGGGGATCTATAAAGTTGCATTAGTCTCCTGAGAGAATTTAAATGGGCTGTGTGTGTTACAGGAGTTTATTAGACAGGGTAGGTAGTTGACACTAATTTCTGAAACAAACACACAAAATCTCAATGGCATACACTAATGGTTTTTTCCTCTAGTGTCTTAATCTGGTCACTTTTTCAGCAGAGGACATTGAAGTGATTCAGTGATTCTAGTTCCTTCAATCCTGTGACAACAGAGTCTTCTAGGTCCTCCTCAGAGGCTTTCCATGGATTATCTTCCTTCAAAAAGTCAAAGGTTTGAGAGAAAGAGAGAGAAGAGAGAGAGAGAGAGAGAGAGAGAGAGAGAGAGAAAGAGAGAGAGATTGCCAAGCCTTAAAGTAGTCGACATTATATTTACCTTCTTTCCATTTGCTTGTGATCTGTTATGTGGCTGTCATCTAACTGCAAGGAGCACTGAAAAATGTCACCACCTTGTATTCTCTGGAAGAAGGAGTGACATTGGGAGGGCACAATTTCAGTGGAAAAAAAAATCGGAATTCTCAGTTGTTAAGTTACTCTGTACAGGTTTTGCCTCATTGATTCTCTGCAGTTTAGGGTGTTAGAACAAAGAAACAAAAGGAATGCCTGTATCAGACAAATCTATGCTTGAATTCTATACCATCCCATTCCTCTAATGAGTAGCTATATAAACGTAGGAATACATTGAGGTCCAGTTTTATCATGTGTACCAAGGAACAAAATTCACCTTGAAGAAGTGTTGTAAATACTTAAGGCCAATATTTTTAAAGTTGTTTCAGATATGTTTTTATATGCAGCAAATCGTGTTGTCCCAAGAGGTTATATAACCCACTGCATTAACAGGTTTCATTGCTCAAAGAAAAGGTAGCTACCAGCTAAAGCAAGTTATTCTTTAGTTTTGATTGGCAAATATAGTTTTGTTTGGCAAGTACAGTTTTGTTAAGGTTAAAAGCAAGATTATGGGTTCAAAAGTCAGAATTTGGGGAAAGAGAGGGAAAATCTTTGAAAATGTTTTCTTACATGTATCAAAATCAAATGTTAATAAGTCATATTGTAGAGATTTATGCATGGTGTAGCAAAGTCCCTTATTTCTGTTTATAATATTTCTTTCTTTTGACCAAAAGAGCCTTGTTGCCACAGTGGAAGCAGAGGATAGGTCACTGAGAAGTGACAGTCCCATCCACCACTCCATCAGGATGATTTGATAAGTGGAGAGAGACAGGGGAAGATGGAGGGCCTCTTCTTGTTTCTCCTGAAATTACACATGACGGAAGAAGGCAACTGGAGCCACATTCAGATAGGCACAGAGGAACTCCAGAACTCCAGGGCCAGTAGAACAATTCCATAGGCATGCCAATAGAAGATGTGAAAGAATCTAGAAAAAGCTCTTAATACGGCCACTCACCATGTGCGCAGAATTTGTGCTGTGCATTTGTGTAAGGATCTGGAAAGGCGAAGTAGGGGCAGCACTGCTTGCTTCTCATGGTCTGTGTGTGGAGTGTAGGGACAGCTATCCTTGCTCTGGTCAGGGAACATGGAGGCTCTGGAGGCATTCAGAGCCCAGCAGAGCATAGGATAGAGATAAGGAGACTGAACAGCGAAAGATGCTGAGACTAGGGCAAAAAACCAGGTACACGTGCTCCAGTGGCAAATGCCAGGACCCCAAGTAGACAGACAGGGCCAGTTGCACCATAGCTATTGGCAGTTGAGCTAGCCGTCCCTACTGGCCACCCCACAACAGGAACCAACAAAGAGGCATGCTGATACTACCAGGCTAGACTAGTATTTTCTTCTTGTAGGCCCTTTTTCTAGACAGGCTATGCGGAGATCAAGACATCAGAGAGATGCACTCCTTTCCATCAAAATAACGATAAAATAGCAAGATGACTGAGAAGTAAAACAAATGATAAACTGCATATAAATTATATAACCTCTTTACATTAACAAAAAATGAAAGATTCTTCAACATGAAGATTAAATAAAATGACACAAATGCAGTATCCCAAAACGATCTCTTGGTGCACAGAAGGTTAGGAATTATCACTGTGTGGTCGAGAAGGGAGAGAGAGGAATTAAGAATGGCCTGAAGTTTTCCTGGCTTGCCAGGGTGAATGAACTGTGACACTTTTTTACTGAAAGAAGAAACAGCATAGGTCAGAGCTCAAAAGGAAAAATCAAGTGGCTACCTTTCCTCTGGTTCAGTTTGAGCTTTGAACTACTTAAGAATAAATGCTAGAGAGCTCAGGGGAGAGGCCTGAACAAGAGATACACGTTTGTGAGACGAACTGAGTGTATATAATATTGTAACCATGGGCAGGAGCAAAATTTTCTGGGTACAGAAAAAGAAAAAAACGCTGAGGTCCTACCCATTTGGAACACCTGGACAAGGACAGTGAGATCACCAAGAAGCTAGAGAGGGAGAAAAGAAAAAGAGTTTAGTGTCCCGGTCATTGATGAACAAATATTCCTTTTCCTCTTGCTGCCTTCAGGACTTTTTCTTTTATACCTACTTTGTGTAGGTGAATTACCTCAAATCGCTCTATAAAAAAGATTCCAGCACACATATGTTTATTGCAGCATTGTTCATGGTAGCAAGAACATGGAACCAACCATGCTGCCCATCAAAAGAGGACTGGATAAAAAAAAATGTGGTACATATACATGATGGAATATTACGCAGCCATAAAGAAGAACAAAATCATGAACTTTACAGCAACCTGGATTAACTTAGAGTCTATAATACTGAGTGATCTTTCACAGAAACAAGGAACTGAGTTTCACAAGTTCTCACTTATAAGTGGACCTTGAACAATAATCATAATACTAAAAGAAAAGAATTGGCAGTAGCGGGAAACTTCCAGGAGTGGGGAAGGGAAGCGGGATTGGCAGTAGTGGGAATCTGCCTGGGGAAGGGGAGGCACACCTCATCAACAAGGGTACCTGCATAATGAACATTTGTATACCTAACTCTGAATTGTACCTCACATCTTTAAAATAAAAATTAAAACTCTAAAAAAAGATAATATTCAAGGAAAAATATCTTCAATATATGTTTTCAGGTTTCATCTTCTTTCCTCACTCAAAATAAAATCCATCTCATCTAGAAAATATTTCTACTTATTTCTTAATAGAAAAGGATTTGTATTTCTTGTCAGAAGAGCTACCTTTGACTTGTTAGTTACAAACTGAGTGATGCTTAACCAGTTTCCTAATCTCTCTGAATCTCACTTTTGTAAAACACAAATTGGGGATTTTAGTAATCACAAGTTATTCCACAAGGCTCTTAAATCAAAATGTTTTTGATGCTTAGCTCTACATAGGTATTGTATGTGTTTATCACCAACCATGGGTTCAATAAACAGATAAATAAATGAATCAGTAGATGAATGTCAAAGGAAGAGATAACTTGCATTCATTTATACCTTTCTTGTTTTTCAGTGACTGGAAGCAATAAAACTAATATAATGTATGACAGTGTTTACATGCCAACAGTACATTTTTGTAATTTCAAACTGAATGACGAGATAACGTTGAATGAAGTTATCCATGAAAGCCAGTAGCCACTATTCTATTTGTTTTTCAAGCCATGAAATTCAAAACACTGAAGAATTTGTGTCCATACCCTGCCCCCAGGCTAAAGTTTATGGCACATCATGTCTCTCTCAAATAGTTTTGTCTCTTTTTGACACATGAGAATCAAGATTTAAGGCCTTTCTAATTTCTCAGATTTAGGATTAGGAGTCTAGTAAACATAACACCACCTGACAACGTAAATTCTTTCTAAGATTCTTTGTTTCTGTCAGAGTGAGAAGCATGCACAGGTTAGCAATTTGCCTGTCAGGAATCTCTAAGTCCTCTCTCCACCTATTTGAACTGCCTTCAAGTAATTTAGTAAGGTTATTATATTTCTTTTTAATTCTGTCTGATTTAAAAAGCACAAAACCTTTTAAGGTCTGTGTTTCACAAGGAATATGGTATTTTACTTTTTTAAAAATTACATTTTAAAATAAGTTTTATTTTACTTCAGGTCCTCCTATTGTAGCTCTTTTTTTTTTTTTTTTTTTTTTGAATTGAAGTCTCACTCCGTCGCCCAGGCTGGAGTGCAGTGGCCCGCTCATGGCCACCCCAGTATTGACCTGCTGGACTCTGGCAACCCTTCCACCTCAGCCTTCCAAGTAGTCGGAACTACAGGCATGTGCTACTATGCCTGGCTAAATTTTCTGATTTATTGTAGAGACGAAGTCTCACCATGTTGCCCAGGCTGATCTCGAACCTGCTCCCTCAGGCAATCCACTTGCCTCAGCCTCCCAAAGTGCTGAGATTACAGGTTTGAGTCACTGCACCCAGTGCTGATGTAGCTTTTGGTGTGAAAATCTAATGAAATTCTTTGGATCAAGGCAATTATTATTCATCCCATTTGTATTTTTCAGAGAGTGGGAAAACTTGATTGTAATAAACTGGTCCTTATGTTATGTCACATTTTAAACTTTTGAAAACATTTTCATGTCATTAGCTTGTCTGTCTGGTTGATGGCAGAAAATGCAGGGATCAATTGGCCTACAAATAGGGAAGACAAGCAGTATCATGTATTAACACTGATCATTTTGAGAGTTAAATTAGGACTTCAGGAAACTATTTTATTGGAAACATAGAAAAGATTTTTACATATTTGTACACCTTAGTTATGTTTCCAAAGGCTCGATGGCTGTTGATATAGAAATGTCTAGTAATCAATTCTGGAAGATTTCCTCAGAGAAGGGAATATGACTGACAAGTTTCTTCAGTCCTGACTGGAAAGGAAGTGGTGTGTTTGCAGGGGACGGAGCTGAAAAAATTTCTGACCAGAACCTTAGAGTTGTCTGTGCTTTCCCCAAAAGAGGGCAGAAGACCAGTACACTTGGCCTCGAGAATAGTCACAAAATTAAGTCGAGTCAATCTTGCAGGAAATCCATAGAAGATCAGCTTTGGGTAGGACTGGGAAACCTCTGAACTGCTGAGTGACAGCAGTCCTCAGGATCAGAATGGAACTCTAAGAATATCTAAGATAAAATACTAAATAAGAAAGTTAAAAGCAGTCTGGTATCAAGGCTTTGGTGAAAACTAAGAGAGATTTGCTTACTCAACTTGATGATAAATGCTTAGGAGGATTCTGGACTAGACTTTAGACTGGAGCTTGTGGAGAATGCCAGCAATATGTTTGCAGGCAGAGAGGATGTCATCCAACCTGGCCCATGTGGCAAAAGCTCAGTAGGAATTCCGAAACCAAATTCATTCATTCAATGTATTTTCTTAACTGGATATTTTCAAAGCTTCTGGGCATATAATAATGCACATAATATGTGTGATTCTTACATGGACTGTTCATAAGAGAAGAGATCATTGATACCACTACTCAAGTGTATGTTTTCTGAATGCAAGAACCTTGTCTATCCTTTTCACTGTAGGATTCTTAGCACCTCCAGTAGTGACTGGGAATGGTAGGTGTTTGATTCACATTCATTCAATAGGCAAAAACTCAGATGTGAGCAAGTCATCACTTCCTTCTGGGAACTAAGTTTTCTTTATTATACAATTTAGAAGGTAGCTAGTATGATAAGAAGAACAAAGACATTGAAGTCAGGCTTTTGTTAAAACCCTTGTCAACACATAAGCTTGGATAAGCTATTGTTGGTTTTTGACATTTGTTTCATATAAAATGGGGACAATTATACTCCAAAATTCCCATGAAAAGAAAGAAACTATACTATACTATTATAAATGTATATAGATTATTTTAAATATAAACTACTTTTAAAATACTTAGCATTTTACCTATCACTTGGGAGGCTTAAATGCCTATGAATTTCTCAGTGGGACTCTGAGTCATAACCGGAGAAGACTTTACACACTAATGGAGAGGGATATTTCCTGTAAGAACCCAAGCAGGGTAGAGTCAGGTAACACGTCATGATGAACAGCTTGGGAGGATACAGGCAGTATAGAATGGTTCTATATCTTGAAAACCCTAGGGAGTCTGTCAAAAGCCTCCTCACACTGATAATGGACTTTGGTAAAGTCTCGGGCACAAAATCAATGTGCAAATACTATGGCATTCTATATACCAGCAGCAAGCAGATGAAGAACCAAATAAACAGCACAATACCATTCACAGTAGCCACACAAAAAAGAATTCCTTGGCATCCACCTAACCAGAGAAGTGCAAGATCTTTGCAACAAGAATTACAAAACACTGCACAAAAAAAGTTAAGGATGACACAAACAAAGGGAGACACATTCCATGCTCATGGAGCAGAAGAATTATTATTGTCAAGATGTTCATTCTTCCCAAGGTCATCTACAGATTCAATGCAATGCCCATCAAATGACCAATATCATTTTTCTCAGACCTGGAAAATGATGATACAGAAATTTATATTGAAACAAAAAGGAGCACGGATAGCCAAAACAATTCGCAGCAAAAGGAACAAAGTGGGAGGTATCACACTTTCAGATTTTAAACTTTACTACAAAGCTACGGTAACCAAAACAGCCTGGTATTGGTACAACAATAGACACATAGACCAGTGGAACAAGTTAGAGATTCCAGAAGCAAAAATTAAATCTTTCATCTTCGACAAAGTCACCAATAATAACTACTGGGGAAAGGATACCATATTTAGCAAATTGTGTTGGGAAAACTTGCTGACTACATGCAGAAGAATGAAACAGGAACCATACCTATCACCAGATACAAAAATCAACTCTAAAGGAATTGAAGACATAAATGTAAAACCTCAAACTATACGAATCCTAGAAGAAAACAAAATACTCTTATGCAAATTGAAGTAGGCAACCAATTCCCCAAATTCCCAAAAGCAAATCCCAATCCAAAACCAATTCCCCAAAACCAAATCCCCAAAAGCAAATGCCATAAAAGCTAAGATAGACAAGTGGGGCCTCATCAAACTGAAAAGCTTTTGCACAGTAAAAGAAGCCTTCAAAAGAGTGTGGCAAACTGGGCATGGTGGCTCATGCCTATAATCTCAGCACTCTGGTAGGCCAAGGTGAGATGATCGCCTGAGCCCACGGGTTTAAGACAAGCCTGGGAAAATTGACAAGACCTCATCTCTGTAATAAATAAAAAAATTAGCCAGGAGTGGTGGTTCGTGCCTGCAGTTCCAGTTACATGTTAGGTTGAAGCTGATCGATCGATCACCTGAGGCCAGGAGGTTGAGGTTGCAGTACCTATGAAAGTGCCACTGTACTCCAACCTGGGTGACAGAATAAGATTCCTACTCAAAAAAAAAAAACAAAAAACCAAAACAACCCCCCCCCAAAACAGTGAGGAGACAACCTACAGAATGGGAAAAGAATATTTGCTCATTATGTATCTGACAAAGTCCTACCATCTAGGATCTACAAGGAACTCAAATGAGCTGAAAGAAAACAAACAAACAACACCATTAAAAAATGAGCAAAGGACGTGAATAGACACTTTTCAAAAGTAGATATACAAGCAGCCAACAGATACATCAAAAGATGTATGAATCATCAGAGAAATGCAAATTAAAACTACAATCAGATACCACCCAACTCCAATAAGGATGGCCATCTTTAATAAATCAAAAAACAGCACATTAGCATGGGTGTGAAGAAAAGGGAACGTTTCCACACAGTTGGCAGGAATGCAAGCTAATTCAGCCTCTATGGAAAGTAGTATGGTGATTCCTAAAATAACTAAAAATTGACTTTCCAATAGGGGAATTGCTGGGTCACATGGGTCAAATCATTCTAAAAAAACAAAAAATACCTGCGCATGTATGTTTGTTGCAGCTCTATTCACAATAGTAAAAACATGGAACCGACCATGTTTCCCATAGAAGCTGGACTGGATAAATGTGGTACATATACACAATGGAATATTATGCAATCATAAAGAAGGACAAACATATGGACTTTGCAGCATCTTGCATGGATTTAGAGTCGATCATACTCAGTGATCTATCACAGAAACAAAGAATGAAGTACCATATGTTCTTACTCATAAGTGGACCTTGAACAATTATAATGCTATAAGAAAGGGATTGGCAGTAGTGGGAAACTGTCAGGGTAGGGGGATGGGATTGGCAGCTGAGGGAAACTGCTAGGGGAGGGAGGGGCATATCTCATCAACAAGGGTACCTGCATTAAATACCTACCCCTGAATTTTACCCCACATCTTTATAATAATAATTTTAAAAATTTGACTTTGCATAGGATCCAGCAATTCATCTCCTGTGAGTATACTTGGAGGAACATAAATCGTTCTACAAAAAAGACATCTATACATGCATGTTTATAGCCACACTATTCACAATAGCAAAAACATGGAACCAACTCTACTGCCCATCAAAAGTGGACTGGATAAAGAAAATGTGGTACATATACGTGATGAAGTATCATGCAGCTATAAAGAAGAGCAAAATCATGGACTGCGTGGACAATTGGATGGACTGCGTGGACAATTGGATGGAGTTGGAAACCATCATACTTAGTGATATATCACAGAATCAAACAACAGAATACTGCATATTCTCACTCATAAGTGGGACCTGAACATTAATCACATTAGCACAAGGAAGGAATGGGCAGTTGATGGATACTGCCAGAGAGAGGGAGGGGAGGCACGTAAAAACACAAAGTGTCCCTGGTCTTTAACCAGGGGAAGTGAGGGCCACTGGGAAGCCCAAACAGCTTGTATCTTTAATCTGTTCTTCTATCTCATATCTCTGTAATAAAATAAAAAATTTTTTAAAAACTGCTCCTGTGCTTTATTTTAAAAATTAATTTGCACTATGAAGAAACATGTGCTAAACAAAATCTTGCTTTTTTAATTATCATTTCAATGTCAGTGAAGTATTGTCTTACTGGTATATATGGGATAGAATGAGTCAGGAATGTGAAGCTTTGTGTACAAATGGAAAAAGTGACCCCACTAAGTACCTTGCTTTATCTTTATGACACTGATAAAACCATTCAGGACAATTAACAGCTTAGACTGTTAGGAGCTGCACTGTAACTTGTCTTCTAAAGGAATATTACTAAAAAAATTTTCTGTTTCACAGATTAATAGTTAGTTGATCTAACTATAGTTCTGGAGTCAGCTAATACCATTATTATGAATTTATTTCTCAGTGATGAATACTTATTTATTCTGAACCCATTTGCTAATCTTGTACCTTGTCTTGAATTTCAAAGATGTAAACGTAAAGACAACAGTCTCTATCTTTTTTGTCTAGTAAGAACAGAAGACATGTAGTCAGTTCTTTTTACTATGATGTGGGAAATGACCCAATGGCAATGCATACAGGAAGCTGTAAGAGAGCTGACGGGGCGGCAAAAAAGCCTTTCAGGGAATTGGGAATGGAAATGACATTGAACTGAGACTTAAAGTACTCCAGGCTGAGAGAGCAATGAGCCTCTAAGTAGAAACACATCTCTTAGAGAACTGAGGCTGCATGTGTCATGTGAGTCCTTTGAGACGCAAGAACTGAAAGTCTCAGGGATTCACCTTGGCAGTCCCTGAGACACACACACCTTTGGTGCTTTTCCTATAAAAACAAGCTGCCTACCTCTCTTGTGAATTTCACCAGGATGTCACATCTCACTAATTCATACTTTGACCTTCTAAATTCTTTTTTTGAGAGCTTGTGCCTTAAAAGATTTTTCCTCAAAGGAGGAGAGAAAACAGGGTTTAGGAAGTGTCCTAGAAATGATGCTTTGAATGTTTGATGCCTTTCGTGGCAGTAAGAATGCCTCCATCTGAACTCTTGACAATAATAAAATTACAGCTTTATTTACAGCACTGAGCTGTCCCTCTATGATGACGTATGAGTGCAATATATTACTCAAGTGAAGGGTTTTCTTGATGTATGTTTCAAAACACATAAGAAACGCTTCAATAGCAGATTGCATTAATTAAGCAGGAAAGGTTAAAGAAAAGTGACAGTGACTTCAAGATAAAGATATAATTATGAGAGTTTTCTACATTTTATCTATTTATTTATTATTTTTTTACCTGAAGTCACTTCCAAAAACATTCCAAACTAAAGATAATGTCCCTACCTTTTTAGGGAATCAACTTACTGACCATTTCTATTAAACACTTAAGAGAACTACCATTGATTTATCTCTAGCATTTGGCCTAGGGAAGAAACTTTTAAATTTGTACATTAAAATTATGTTTCAGTGTTAAGGAATAAAGCAAGGCAGCATATTACATAGGAACATTAACTTAGGAAAGAGGCCAATCTTAGTTTGTCTTGGCTCTGCCACCATATAACTCTGCAAATATTATTTACCTTCTGTGACTTTTCGTTTCCTGTTGTGTAAATGGGAATCACAGTCCCTACTGCACAGAGGTGTTATAAAGTTCTAAGAGAAAATGTGTATTGTGCCAACCAGGGTATGCATACAGTAAATACTCATTAAATATCAGTTTTTATTTATATTATATTAAGTAAAACAAATGCATATTCTCAATAGAAATGTAGACAGCTTATGTAGACATCTTTTATAAAGTCACTAGGTAGTTATTGTCATCAGTTGACTCTATATTTACAAAAAAATATTTAAAAGAAAACTGTCAATAACCAGATGGTTATTGGTTAACTTTCAGGTAAAAACCAGATCAGTGAATAATTCATAACATTTTAGAACAAGGGGGTTTGGTCCACTTTTAGAAGTGACTGTGAAAATTTAGAGTATTGTAGAAATAAGGAAGGGCTTCTTAGCTTCTTAGCTATGTGACCTTGGGTGAGTCATTTAACTGCTTGACTGCTCCAAACCTTTTCCACACCCACAAAAAAAGAATGATTTCCTAAAAATGTCTTTGCCCCTTTAACCATGTGGAGACACAGCTAGAAGGTGCCAGTTTTGTGGAAATGATAGACACCAAATCTGCTGGCACCTTATTCTTGAACTTTCCAGCTTCCAACTGTGAGAGATAAATATTTTTTGTCTATAAACTACCCAATCAATGGTATTTTAGTATAGCAGCCTGAAAAAATTAAGATACATGGATATTTAATCCTCTCAATGAACCCTCTGTTATAGTTGATGAATTGAGTTTCTAGCAGATCAAGTTACATGCCCTAAGTCACATTCCTGGAAGGTGATAGAGCTGACTTCAAAGTCTATGCATTTTCTATTAGCTCTGTTCAATTGTATGTCATTCATGCCCCACTATCATATTATATAATGGTAATGGTATAAATAAAATATTTTTATGGTGTTATTATTTTTATAAAATTAATTAGTATAAATTTAGAAATGAGTGGATTTTCACATTTAGTCTATAAGACTAAAGACAAAAGAACCACATATAAAAATACCTAAGAATGATTTCTCTATTTTTTCATTTTCCTCTTTGCAATATGATAGTGGTTTGATAAAGTACCATTGACATTTCTGATCAGCAAAGTTACAAAATTCACATATCTTATATTGAAGCCAAGTGAGATTAGGGGTCATTGAGAAAATACTTTACATTAGACCAAGGAAATCAACTTGAGTCTGATGAAGGAAATGCCAGGGAAAAAAATGAAATTAAAAGAAAAGAAAAGAAAAGAAAAGGTCTAGTCTCCATAAAAAGAAAGAAACTGATGATTCTTAGAGTATTGCTGGGACAGTGTTAGAGGTTGGAGCACACAGAGGAATCAGAGTCCAAGGAGTAAGGTACATATCCAGCAGGCAATCATAACCCAAGAACTGACCAGACCTTAGTGTTCAAGACCGAGCTTTGGGGCAGAAACATAACCAGCCACAGAGAGAGTACGAGGGATGGAGACTGCAGATGCATGAGTTTGCCTCAGTTTCAAAGTGTTGTCTGCAAGGATGGTGTAGGCATTGACTGCAATCATTTTCTAACTCATTTATCTTTTATAAAATCATATCCTGCAGACCTAGTATTTGAAGGGGTATAAGTGTCATCAGTGCCTCACACAACATATATCAAGTTCAGCCTATTGATACCAAAGAGAGTGACTTCATGCATAAAGAAACAATACAGGGCATTGTTTGGGAAGTTGGCTTCAACATTTACAAAAAGTTGGAGTTGAGCCGCGTTGTGTGAGGGCTGAGACAAGAACTGAGCTCACACGCCCAAAGTGTCTGTCTAGTGAACAATATCCCAACATTGTCAGGAACCTCAGTGCAGCAACAATTGAGAAATCATTCTCTTTTTTCCATGCTGCTCCTTCTGTGCTAGAGGCTAGGATTACTGAACTCCAGTCCAGGTGCAGTATTGACAGTTCATCTTTCTATCCACTGTCCTGTGATATTGTGAAACAGAGATCATTTCTGCTCAAACACTTAAAGCCCATGCTCTCTGTCACACTTGATGATAAGATTTCACTTGCCTTTATTAGGCTTACAATATTCAGATACTGTATAAAGGAGCCATTGTCTTACTGGGTTAGAAAAATAAATTAAGTCTTTGAGTAGTGGATGACTTTGATAAGAAACTCCACTTGTGGATACATAGGGAGTTGATATTTTTGAGGTCTGTTTAACTGAGTCTGGGACTGCTCCAGCTTGCCTAGAAGCACAGTCAGCCACCGCCTCTGTGGCTCAGAGCAGCTTTTCTGCTCCGTTTGTTAAATGGGGTGTTAGTTTGCAGTACAGCGATTTAAAACAAGAGCTCTCCATAGGCAATATCCCTCATGTGTGCAGTGAGGATTTCAGCTTGGATTCCTGTGCCAGTTTAAAATCAAACCTTTCTTTTGTGAAAAATAAATTGCTAGCACTTTGCAAGGATTCTAATGAAAGAAGCCAATCCCAGGTTATTCAAGAGTGAGATTTCACTGTAGCCCAAAATTAATTGGTTGGGTTGTTTGTTCTGACCATGAGTTAACCTCAATTAAGAAACTAGAGAAAATGAAAGAAATATTTTTTTAAAAAAACAAGAAAAAATGAAAATAAGCATTTATTACTGAGTGTCTAGTTTCCAAACTAAGAATCTTATATGATGAAATAGTCTGAATGCCTGTGCCCCCCTCACACCCCCAGCTCATATGTTGAAATCTAACCCACAATGTACTAAGAGGAGGGACCTCTGGGAGGTGACTACTAGATTGGAACTCTCATGATACAGGATTCATTCCTGTATAAAAGAGGCCCAAGGGAGTTCTGCTCTTTCCACCAAGTGAGGACACAGCCAGAGAATGTGGGCCTTCATCAGACTGAATCTGCTGGTACACCAGTCTTGGACTTTCTAGCTTCCAGAAGTATGAGAAATAAATTTCTGTTGTTTATAAGATACCGATTCCATCGTATTTGGACATAGCAGCCTGAATGGGCTAAGACACATGGATATTTATTTAATCCTGTCAATAAACCCTCATTTATAGTTAAGAAAGCCAAGTCCCTGACAGATCAAGTTACACGCTCAAAATCCCATTTTTAGAAGATGATAGAGCTGATTTCAGAGGTTTTTGTTGTTGTTGTTGTTTTGTTTGTGTTTGGTTTTTTTTGTTTGTTGTTGTTTTATTTTGAATTGGAGTCTCACTCGGTCACCCAGACTGGAGTGCAGTGGCCGCTCCAGGCCACCGCAGCCTCGCCTGCTGGGCTCCGGCGATCCTTCCACCTCAGCCTTCCGAGTAGACAGAATTACAGGCACACGCTACCACGCCCAGCTGATTTTTTGATTTATTGTAGAAATGAGGTCTCTCTGCCTAGGTGGGTCTCGAACCCACGGGTTCAGGCAATCCACTCACCTCAGCCTCCCAAGGCGTGGGATTATAGGCTGAGCCACCGAGCCCGGCTGATTTCAGAGTTTATGAGCTTTCTACTAACTCTACTTATGTTTTTCATGTACCACTATCATATTATATAATAGTAAATAATAATATGTAGCCTTGGGCTTCTTGACTATTTAAATTGGTAAGTGAATCGGTCACATATAGGCTATTTTTTAAAAAATGTTTTAATACACATTAAAAAACAGAGCAAAGATACTTGTGGATGCCTACATTTGGTAATTGTTTGCATAAAATATTTTGAGACATTATTCCTTATAAAAATTAAGTATAAGTTTAGAAGTCTATGCACATTTAGTCTGTAAGAATAAGGGCAAAAGAAACTGTATATAAGTACTGGACTTTTACCTTTAGTCTGTAAAAAATTGTATATAAGCACTGCACTCTAGTTTATAGAGTTGCTTTTCATGGGCAGGAGATGAGTTCCCACTATGTTGCCCAGGCTGGTCTCTAACCTCTGAGCTCAAGCAATCCTCCCACCTCAGCCTTCCAAAGTGCTGGGATTACAGGCATGAGCCATCACACCCAGCTCACCAGAATTTACAATGCTGAAACTGTTCTCTATATATACTGGAGCTGAAGGCTTAAGTAAGAAGATGGAGAATGACAGAGTAGAGCATCTCACTGCTGGAGTGGGAAATTTAAAAACGGAAGGCTAGAATAATTCATGTGGCAATGGACTAGAGTTGAAGACATCAAATAAACTTGTGATTAGCTTAATATATATAGAAATGGTTACAGATATTTACAGATATGTATATACACACAGATTAGTATACACATATATATTTCCTTGATCTACCAGCTGATAGGGGCCTAGAAACAATGGCACTTCTGTAGTACTGAGCACACCTAATGCCCATATCTTGGTTTCTAATGCCATGTCTCAATAAGAAGAATCAGGTTTCCTTGAAGAGATGGCTTGTTCTAAAACCAAGGCAGAAATTTTACAAGATGACCCCACTGCATCTTGTAGCACCAGGAAGTTGTGTGTGTGTGTGTGTGTGTGTGTGTGTGTGTGTGTGTATTAAGAAACAAAAAACAAAAGTAAATCAAAACACAATGATGGACACAGGTGTCAACTGAAAGACCTTCCAGTGGTCAAAGCCAGTTCAAATTAAGCAAAAAAAAATAAATCAAGTAGTGCTGTATTACACTCAAGTTAGAAAATGAATATCCTTAAGTCCACACTGGTATAAATAAATTGCTGAATACATAAACGGGAAAGAATAGACAAATATCTTTTGCAGAAAAATCCCAAATAATTTATGTAGATACTCTGTCCTCAGTGGACTGGAGCATAACTCTCCATGGTTTAAGTGCGAGTATGGGCTACACATATGCACTTGCTTCCCAAGATTACAGTATGAAAAGGAGGGAAAAGAGTAACTTTTTCTCTGGAGAAACCTGGCAAACACTGCCTCAACAAGGCAGTTAAAGTCAATATCAACAGTAATAAATCATGTTCATAGTATATATTCTTAATATGATGTGATGAGAATGACGCTTGATCTCTGTGTTCTTTCTCCTATGTAAAGCATTAGAAAATCCAACGGATACATGAAAAAATGCTCAGCCTCATTAGTCATCAAAGAAATGCAAATTAAAACTACACTGAGATACCACCTAACTCCAGTCAGGATGGCTATCATCAACAACTCAAAAAACAACAGATGCTAGTGAGGATGAGGCGAAAAGAGAACACTTTTACACTGTTGGTGGGAGTATAAACTAGTACAGCCTCTGTAGAAAACAGTGTGGCAATTCCTAAAAGATCTAAAAATCAACCTTACATATGACCCCACATTCCCTCAACCAGGAATATACCTGGAAGAACTCAAATCACTCTACAAAAAAGATACCTGCACACGTTTGTTTATCGCAGCATTGTTTACAGTAGCAAGAACATGAAACCAACCGTATTGACCATTAAAAGAATGTGGTACATATACACGATGGAATATTATGCAGTCATAAAGAAGAACAAAATCATGAACTTCACAGCAACCTGGATGGACTTAGAGTCTATAATACTGAGTGATCTTTCACAGAAACAAAGAACTGAGTATCACATATTCTCACTTGAACAATTATTGTAACACCATAAGGGAATGATTGACAGTAGCGGGAAACTGCTGAGAGGGGAGATGGGAAGTGGGATGGGCAGCAGTGGGAATCTGCCCTGGGGAATGGGGGAGCACCTCATTAACTAGGGTAACTACATAATGAATATTTGTATACAACCCTGAATTGTATCCCGACTCTTTAAAATAAAAGAAAAATTAAAAGAAAATTCAAATTGAGAGACATTCTGCAAAATACCTTTATTAGTATTCAAAATTATGAAGGTCTTCAAAAACCAGAGAAAAACAATGATGGCCAAGACAATCAAATGTAATGTGTTATTGTTAAAACATAAAGAGGGCATTTGGTAAAAAGTTAAATAAATCTTAGCAAAACCAAGACTTTCTTTGCTAACTATTTATCAGTACAGGTTCATACTAATATACAATCTTAAAAATAGGGAAAACTGGGTTGGCATACAGGAAGAGTGCATTCTCTTTGTGATTCTTTTTCAAAAATTTAAAACTATTCTGAAGTAAAAAGTTAAAAAGTTGATTTTAAAAATTAATAAACTTTTTGAAATTTGGAATATAGTAAATTATTGATTACATTTACAACTCAGGATCATTGTACTTTTTTAATGATGCAATCAGATGTATAAGAAAGAACTAGGCAGAGATAATAATGGAGGACAATGGAAGAGAGAACTTAAGACTTTTGAGAGGCTTCAGGGGTTACTAAAGCTGCCTCTCCTCTGTTCAGTCATCTGGCCACAGATTGTAGGCTTCCCTCATACCTCTCTGCCTGAGTTCGAAAAAGCAAAGTGTATGTCTTAGATCCCCCTTAATAATCGGGCCCCTAGGCACTGGAGCAATGTGGTAGTGTGTGTGGCATCCTCTATGTGAAATGACACCGAGGCTCATGACACCTGACCCATCGGGGTCAATAATTCAGGCAGGTGTTCTGAGCTGTGTGTTGTCATCATGAGTATCTGTACAAAGAGTCTCTTTAGCTTCCTTGCTGCACTCAAGTGAATTCTAGTTTATGGATTAGGATCTAGACTGCTTAGATTAAACCTCATCAAATGACTGACATGATATTTACAAATGGATAGATTTCATCTCTATGTACTAATACTGTGACATCACTTTGTCCCAGAAACGTTTTACGTGGTTTACAAAGATATATTCAATGATATTAAGAGAAACAAGATAAATCACGGGCTACGAATGAAGTGAAGGCAAAGGTCACAAGGAGAGATAAAACTGAAACCAGAAATGAGAGATTCGTCCATAAAAACCTGCTGTGAGTTGTGATATTTGCTAACAATGGACACCAATATGGTTCTAAGTTTTTTAGCAGCCAACATAATGGAAGGAAACATTAGATGTTTAATTTACAGTGAGATAAACATGGGTAAGTTGGAACATAGCACCAGGAGAGTTTTGGGGGTTCTGTTTCATGATCTGAATACTAGTTATGCGGGTATGTTGTTTGTGAAAATTTGCCAACCTCTATACCACCGCTACATGAAATTTTCTCTATGCATGTTCTATTCCAATAGGTTTTTTTTTTTTTTTTTTTTTTGAGTTGGAGTCTCACTCTGTCGCCCAGACTGGAGTGCAGTGGCCGCTCCCGGCCACCGCAACCTCGCCTGCTGGGCTCCGGCGATCCTTCCGCCTCAGCCTTCCAAGTAGCTGGAATTACAGGCATGCGCTACCACGCCCGGCTGATTTTTTGATTTATTGTAGAGATGAGGTCTCGCTGCCCAGGCGGGTCTCGAACCCGCGGGCTCAGGCAATCCACTCACCTCAGCCTCCCAAAGGCGCGGGATTACAGGCTGAGCCATCGAGCCCGGCTCCAATAGGTTTTTTTTAAGTCAATGGAAATAATTCAAACTAAGTAGAAGTTGTAAAATAAGCAAAAGGGACATTTAATAAAGTACATTTCTTCAGACATTAGGAGACAAAAAATCAGTTGCTTCAGTTACTTTTTCCGACAATTTGTTGGGGTTTTTTTCTTTTGAGGAAGACACTATGCAATATGGTGAATAATGCATATTATAGCGACTTTTCATCTCCATTTGTTTAAAATAAATACAACAATGCATTTTGTGGTATTGTTTCCCAGTGAAAACCAACGACATTGTGACAAAGTCATACTTGTTAAAATTCTATGACTGTGGGCACCAAGATACTGGTCTGTGTTCTTACAGATAGCAGGTTATCTCACCCCATTGTATTGCTGCCTGTGTTCTTATGTCACCACAGTCTACTTTTTCTACAGGAGAGCTGCGACTTCTAATGTGCATTCCAGGTCCAATAAGGCTTTGCAAGACCTTTCCCAGCCCACCTGGCTAGCATCTTTTCCTAGTACTGGCCCCTCTGCTGCCGTACTTTGGTCACATTAATCAAACAGTAGGTTCATTGCCATTTTTTTTCTTTGCTGCCTTTTTACTTGCTGTTTCCTCTGTTTACAGTAATCTTGCTTCAGATCTTCACTTGTTTGTTTGTTTAGCGTTCAGTTCTCACCATGAAGATTATCTCTCCGAGGTCTTTTCAAGATGATGCCCTTCCTCCTAACTTCCTCAGTCTATGTCCATTCCAATTTAATTTTCCTCATAACATTGTTGATATTTGAAGCCTTTACTTATTTTTTTGCCTATTTAATGTTTCTGTTTCCCGGTGAAAATATATATTCCCTAAACATAGAAATGTAGCCTAGCATTTTATTGCTGGGTCCTAAAATTCTGGAACAGTGTCTTGTATAAAGTAGAGACTAAATAAATATATGTTGAATAAAGAATTGAATTAACAAAATAGAACGTGTAGATTAATAGATTGAATGCATGTCTTTCTCACAATTTTCCCTAGATATTGTTACTCTCAAGTAAGCTTTTGACACATGAAATAGAGCCTTGATTTCAAGATAATTCTCATTGTGGATGCCTGGTAGGTAAGTATTCTTGGCTACGGGATATGTATAATAACCTAAATTTCTTCACTGCACCAGCTGTTAATTCTTTGGCATCATCTTTAAACCATTAATAAACAAAAGCTTGCCACAAATAAGCCAGTAACATTTCTAGATTTTTCCTGTGAAAATCAGCTTGACTAAAAATCCTCTGTATACTCACCCATCAGCCCTCTTGATTTCTGTTTCAGAGCTTACGTTTGAACGCATGCTAGTGTTTTTCTGTATGGAGCGGTTCAAAGGATGGCTCAGTGTATTTCCGTTGTAACTTCTCTGAACAACTGCTCATCTCTGTCATATGTCATTAACACCCTCACCCAGGGATTTCCCTAAATGAATTTACTAAATACATAGAGTTTATATTTTACATAATACTAGACCTAATATATTCTCCAAACTTGAAAACAATCTATCCAGATGTTTTTCTAAGATTCAGTAACAGAGCACAGGCATAAATTGATTAGGTTTCGAATGACCTGGAATTGTAGTGGCAGTGAATAGGTATATACATGGAGTCTCGAACTCCTAGAATGCTTGATCCTCTTCTGCGAAGTGGTGACTACTGCATTATCACTGTTAAAGTTCTGGGGGCAACTTTAAGAGGCTACCTAGGACCTAATGAATCATGTTGAAAATACTGGGTGTGGAACAGTAGTTGGCTGTGGGGAGAGCTGACCAGACCAAAATTCTTTAACAGTAACCTACAGGAAAAATGTGGCAATGCCATTTGTGGACATGCATGACATAACTCCAATACATTTTGAACAAGAATAGAGGAGTCTGAGATGTATTGTCAGAAGTTTGGTTGAGAGTTGAGCCATCAATTTGCTTTTTGTAACAGCTGCTACTATGAAGGGCATACTTTCCCCTCTCTGGTGTAATTCTAGAAAATGTGGGTTAGAAAAATACATACATAAATATTTACTTTTTTGTTAGCAATCCCAAGCATCTTGAGGAAGTGTCTTCTCCATCTGTATCTCTTCAGAACCTATCTCTTTTTCCCCTAGACCACAGCACCCATCACCTATATTGGAGTCTTGGTTTATTTTTTCATATCACTCGCTAGGCTCTGACTTCTTGACAACATGGCAAATAGCATTTTAGCTCTAAAATCTTTCACATGACCAGAATCATAGTAGATAGGCATTATATCCTTGTTGAATGAAGATCTGAGTTATTTCTTAGAATTCTGTGGCACAGTTGCTCCAGACACTTGAACACTAAATGTGCAATCTAGAGACTAAATGGCTCTGGTTAAGAAGACAGACAGTTATAAGAAACTTTGGGAGTGAGCACAGCCAAAATCTTATGAATATATAAGATGCTATTTTGAATTTTTTTGGTACAACAGAGCTGTAATCATTACCTTAAACCTTAGGAAAACACAATTTGATTTAGATTCTAAACTTTAGAATTAGTTTATGTTGAATCAATACATGAAATACCTAGCTGTTAACACTCAAATTTGCTTTGTGAGTCCATGAAATTGCCTTTGCGTTACTCTGTTCCATGAAGTCATTTGATAATAATACAATATCCACTTTATGAAGATTAAGCAGAAGGGTTATTGTAATCTGAAAATATGAATGACTAGCTCTTTAAAATAAATATTCATTAACCAATAGTAATCTGTATATGGGTCTTATCAAAGTGTTTAAGGCATCTATAGTTAATGAGTTGATCATTATTACTCTTTAAAAAGTCATAGCTATCCAGAAAAATGATGATGTCTTTGGATGGAATTTTTACAATCTGACTACATATGTAGGGAACAGATACCTGTTTTATGCAGTTTCCTTTTAAATTTTGGTTTCTAAAACAAAGAACTGAAGATCATGAAGATAAAAATCAGTAGCCAAGGTTTTAGACATTCTATAACTGTGTGACCTCTCTAAGCTTCTGAGTCCACTTCTAAATTGAAGTTAATAATGCCTGTACACCCTAGGAAATGTGGTGATGTTTGTGAAAGTGTTTGATAAGATGTGACATGCTACACAAGCATTGATATTATCATATTTCTAATATTACTATAATGGAGAACTTAACCTTTGATAATCCCCTCAGTCTAGAGATCAGATGGAGATATAATAGCTACTTTGCAAAGTAGCTATTACATATAAGCTATTATGTAAGCTTATGATATAAGCTATTATATATCATATATATATATCATAAGGATTAGAAATATCACTCTTAGTGATTCTAGTCCAGAAGATCTACGAGTCAGGAGAGAAGATGGGAATGTACGTAATAGTCCCATGTGGGTGCACATCTTCTGATTTTATATATAGAAGAAATGGGCATGCCTCCTTTCTTCGAGATGAGAATACCTAAGTATTCCTCCATTAATCACATATAGCACCTGATATCACTGGTTGTAAAACTGCTGCTAAGATTTAGCTGATTGCCAATTCTCACAGACAGCAGAGTTCCAAGGAGCCGAGAGTGAGACTAGACACAATTTGACTGGACGTGCATTTTTCCTAGGGCCAGAGTTTAGTCTAAAACTGTTATGAAATGTCTCCTCTGCCTTAATCCTAACCCTTTCCATGCCCCACATAAGGGCACATTGGGCTTCAGTCAGATCGAACTCCCCCCCTTCACAGACCATGTGCCATGCTCTCTGCCCAGAATTTCCTTCCTTCTCTTTTCCACCTAGAAAATGCGTATTCCTCCTTTAAGCTAACAATAAATTATAGCTAGTCCTTCTAGAGAGTCCCAAGTATAGCAAGTGACTCTCTTTATATTCCTGTAGTACAGACCAATGGCCTCAGTTATGGCATATGTCCTGCCTGTATGGATGCTTCTGGAGTGTAAGGTGAACTTGTCTTATTTTTTTCCCATTGTGATAGATGCAGTGCCTAATAGTGGTTGAAGGCATAAATCCCTGGCTGTATATAATGTTCCATGCTCTTACAGGAGGTTTGAGAGGCTTTGGTTATCAGAGATGGCCTTACTACTTTGGCCCACATGGAGAAGAAGTCAACATTCAGGGAAGCTTAGCTGCCTTTATCAACCTCTCTTCAAGACACAAGAGGAAGTAGGAGGGGACACTGTTTTCTTTACAGACAGCAAATACTGTTGGACACTGCACTACAAAAACTGTATGTTTTAAAATAAAGCAATTTTTTCCTCTTTAAAAATCCAGTCTCCGTTGAACACAAGTCATCAACCTTCACCCTTTCTTGTTGTCATCATCTATCAAACTCCTACTCATTCCTGCTCACCCCTTAGCTGGGGCTCCTATTTTTCTCTGCAGTACATCTTCTGGCATCTTTCCAAGTGATTTAAACACTAACATGAACAATCTATTGCATTCTTTAGTGCTTCAGTCTTTTACTATCTCCTCTGCAACGATTTTTCTTCCACATTCAGCTCAGCTACCAATGCTGTGATCAAGCCTAGACTTTGCCAAGGGTATTTCCAGGATATGTGTTTTGTTTGTTTGTTTAGGGATGGGGTCTTGTCATATTGCCCAGGCTGACCTCAAGCTCCTGGGTTCAAGTGATCTTCCCACCTCAACCTCTCAAATAGCTGGGACTACAGGCACACATCACTGTGTATACCTTCTATCTTAATTTTTACATGTTCATTTTCCCTGATCCTGATCTCATAAACATCTTTTTTTTTGGTCTTAATTCCTATGCCCTCTAAGAGGCCATCCCTGACATTAGCCACTACCCACCTCTCAACACACTCTTTTTTTTTTTTTTTTTTTTTTGAGTTGGAGTCTCACTCTGTCCCCCAGACTGGAGTGCAGTGGGCACTCCCGGTCACTGCAGCCTCGACCTGCTGGGCTCCGGCGATCCTTCTGCCTCAGCCTTCCGAGTAGCCAGAATTACAGGCATGTGCTACCATGTCCAGCTGATTTTTGATTTATTGTGGAGATGAGGTCTCGCTGCCCAGGTGGGTCTCGAACCCGTGGGCTCAGGCAATCCACTCACCTCAGCCTCCCAAAGGCGCGGGATTATAGGCTGAGCCATCGAGTCCAGCTCAATCAAAACACTCTTAAACTAATTACCTATTAAATTTTCTTTATAGTGATTAATGTGATCTTAAATTATTTCTTTATTCATATTCATATTGTTATTTTTTCTTCAACTGGAATGCAAACTCCATGAGAGCAGGTGCATTTTCATCTTCAGCCCTCAAACGCTGACATGCAGGATATTGCCAGGCACAGAGAAGATATTTGACAATTACTGAAGAAGTGAATGAGAACACGGCTTGACACATCAAATCTTATTTCCATCTATAAGTAGCTATTGAATAGGGTGGGAACCCAGGCTCATATGGGAATCTAAAAACCCAGATGAAAACTCATGGTTCTTAACATTAAAAGAATCTGATCTAGAGAAGAGTTATGAAACTCAACCCTGCAGAGATGACTGTGGGAAAGTGCACCTAACTCTGTCTAGGAAGACCAGAGATGGAACTTGACTAGAACTTGAAAGAGGAGTGGAGGTGCAACAGCCAAGGGAGATGGAGTAGGAGGCTTGTGTCCTAGACACAGATGGGAAAGCAAGTTTAGTGAGCATGACTCCTCCATATTCCCTGGTGTCCATACGAGTTAACTTAGATCTAAAATTCTAGAGGGAGACAGTCAGAAAATGAGACTAATGGATGACTGCTTATTACAGAAAACATTCTTTTCTAGGTTGCAGCCTTCTCTAATCATTTGTTATGATTTAAATATATATTTATTATATATTTATATATTCTATATATATTTATTTATATATAAATTATATGTAGATAAAATGCATATATAAATGCACAAATATATACTTTAAATGTATTAAATATCGTATATATAAAATTTTAAGATAGAGTGCTTCTCTAATGTATTACATATTCAGGTCTTTTTAAAAATCGACTTAAACTTTACTTCCTAGAAATCCACTGAAAGTAAAAATTAGACACAAAATCCTTTTAGAGGACTTTTCCACCTACAGAAACCCTACAGTCGGGGAGTACCCTGAAGATTGACTTTCCTGCCAGGCGCTCTCATTGCATTCTCTTGGTCCTACTCTGCAGACAGAGACTGCCTAAAACCCAAAAGTTAGCTGCCTGGAGTACATCAGAACTTTTCTGAGGAGCAAGTTTAGAAAGTTCAGGGAGAAGGGCAAGATGAACAATAAGGCATTCACCTTTATATAGAAAACCCATCCAGAGGAACTCATGTCAGCACTAGGCACTGAAGCTGAAAATGATACACAGTCATAAACTTGGGAACTTAAGCCAGCCCCCACCACTCGAAGCATGCATGCCCAAAGAAACCCTATTCTTTGATTGATGCTTAAGCAGGGTCACCTTCATTCTGGCCATTTGGCTTTTCAAGCCTCTGTCCCTGTAACCAGAGCTGGTTCAATTATGTTCCATCAAAAAGAACAGATAGCAGGAAGGCCAGGTTCAGGGAGGGAGCTATAATTTTAGAAGCACTTCCTGTTATGAGTCTGACTTTTGATCCTGTACTCGCTCAGGTCAGTGAACTGTAACAAGGGGTATGCATGAGTCACTCTCTCTAGTGGTGTCAAGTATGGAGTGTGGTCAGACATCTGAAGGACTTTTCCCTTTTTAGCTCAAGGAATTACATATCCAGTCTACTTTGCACTCAAGTTTTTATTTGAAAAGAGTTTGTCAGCAATACATGTGTATTTGAACTAAATTTACAACGTGACACAATAATATCCTGTAACTTTGTTTTATTTTACTCAGAACAGAATTGTCCTTAGGTGTTATTGACCTAAGAACACATTTTGTTCAAACTTCTCATTTGGAACATGAAGAAAACCTGGAGAAAGTAAGAAAATTTCCTAAATCAAATTACTCATCAATGATAAAACCAAGACGAGAACCCTGTCTGTAGGACTTTTAAAATAGGTATTTGTCTGTGTGACTGCTTGATCAGAGTTTTACAGGTTGCCTCATCAATCAGACAGCACGTCATCTTGGGTATGAGAATCACAGGAAAATGGGAGCAGAGCATAAACTTTAATAAGGAATTCTATAATAGAACTGAGATATGTTAGATACAAGAGGCCCATGGTTTATTATCATAGTAAACATTTATTTTCTTTGTATGTGAAATAAAAGGTAGCAGCACCAATGGTAGTTTCCACAAAATGCCATATCTTTCTGAATTGCCAGAGAATGTTCTAAGACTTTCGATTTCCGTGTCCCATCCTAAAACTCCTAAATAGTAATTTCAAGACTAAGACCCCAAATTTCTCCCCTTCAGGGTCCTTTACAATTCTAATGAGCACACAGGTTAGAAAACAATAGCATTAGATTTATCATTCAGTATTAGTATTAATATTCTAAGATGCTAAATCAATATTTCCCCCAATTTTTCCTGCTAGGAAGGATTTTATAATCAAAATTGAAAAGCAGAATGAAAGATTGGAAACCATAATTTCTCTTGCAGAGACTGGCATTACATACTGATACTTTTGAGAGTTAAAGAGGCCTCGAGTGTATTGAAATTTGTTTAGTCCACGTTTCCTGAATATATTGAAACACAGAATAACATTTTTATAGTAATAACTACTAGCATCTTAGGAACTAATGATCTACAAAACATTCTTCAAAAAAACTCTAAATTATTAAGACAAGAGATCTTTATATAAATACAGTAACTTATTAATTTTAAAAAGGAAACACTCTATCCTCTAAAAAACAGTTAAGATAACTGAAATGGGCACACACAGTCATTCATTTCTCATTGGAAGACACATTTTCTCCTAAGATGATGTTATGTATAATGCTAAGATCTGAGTGCTCACAATTTAAAATGGATTTCTGAGTTGTTGGGCCTGTTAATGATAATGTGCACCACTTCCTCTATGAGAGGTGCATCTGTTAGACCCTTTTTCTGGCAAAGCTGAAGAGTAATGAGACCTCTTTACTTTCTTTGGATAGACAGAGTTTCACAAATTAGCAATCTTGGACATACCTTCCTTTTGGAGTTTACCTTCTTTCTGTAGTTCACCGCATTGGGTCTTAAATGTTTTCTCTGACTCCAGATAAAAAATTAGCTTGAAATAAATACCCCAAGACGGCCACAAAGCCCTTCTGTACAGAGCTCCGGTCGTTGCCGACGGATTTGGAATTGGAGTCAGGCTGGTGGAGGCATCTGGGGTCAGGCACAGAATGACCCCCCCCTCCTCTGGTTTCACTTAAACTCAAATTTTCTCCATGGAGATAACACACACCTCTCGGATTTGGTTACTCGTTCCATGAGGGGATCTCATTTGTCCTAATGTAATTTTTAACCTTTGAAAATGTTTCAGATTGAACTTTATCCCCTTTATTTTAAGAGTGCACATTCCTTAAAAAAGGTCTTTAACAAAGGGAGGCTAGCATGCAGAAATCTAGTTAAAACTAGAAGTGTTAAATAATCATATTCCTGTAGATTTGATAGAAAGACCTGTTCTGCTTCAAAAGCAGGTTCAAGACTGTCACTCTGCTCTTGGCATCCACAGCTGCATTTGCTCACAAGCCCTAGGTACGCCACACAGCCTCCTGTGTAGTGCTGGCCCTGCTCTCCATTTACCATGGGCTTTCTGAAGCCTCTGCTGTGTTTTTGCATTTGTTGTTGCTAAAGGTTATGGTGACAAACACACAAGACGAACTGAGCTGCTGTTTCCTCTCTTCTGTCTTTCCTCCTTCCTTTTATCTCTCTTTCCTTTCTCATTCTTTCTTTCCTCCTTTGTCTTCCTTCCTTCTTTTCATCAATCTTCCCTTGTTTTCTTCCTTCCTTTTATCTTTTATTCCTCTCCTCCTTCCCTTCCTTCTTTTTTAGCCTTTCCTGCCTTCTTTCCTTTTTTTCTGCCAGCCTTTCTGTCTTTATTGTTTCTTTCTTTCATTCTTCCTTTCTCCCTTCCTCTCTTTTTTCCCTTCTTCCTTTTTTCTTTCATACCACTCCCTTCTCTTTTTCTTTCCTTTCTTCTTCTTTCCTTCTTTTCATCTCTTTTCCTTCCTTTTTTCCTTTCTTTCTTTCCCCCTCTAACTCCTTTTCTCACTCCATTTCTCCTACTATTCACTCCCTTGTTTTCTTCTTTTTTCTTCCTTTTTCTTGTTTCTTTCACTCCCACTTTGCTTCTTCCTTCCACCCATCCTTTCTTCCTTCTACCTTCTCCTTCTTCCTTTCCTTCCTTCCTTCCTTCCTCCTTATTTTTCTTCTTTCTTTCTCCTTCCTTCTTGTCTCTTTCCTGCCCCTTTCTTCTTCTTCTCTTCTTCTTCCTTCCTTCTGTCTTTATTTCTTTTTTTTTGTTTGTTTGTTTTTCAATGATTCATCCACAAATTCTTATTGCATGCTCTCTATGTGTCAGATACAGTCTTGGTGGTTACAAAAGTAAAATCATATACTACTTAGTGATTGAAAATCCATGATTAATTGCAAATCATGGTTTTTAACACTGAGAGGGACATGTAGGCTGTACTTTGGGATCAAGAATGTGAGAAGACTTACTGGAGAGAGTGGGATACATGTAGGAATTTCCCAGAGGTCTTTGCAAAGAAGTGAATACCTGCCTGAGTCCTGACAGATAAAGAGGAGCCCAGAGAATGCAAAAATGGAGGGAAAAAGTCCAAGCAGAGGAAATTGTATGTGGAAGGCACAGAGACTCAAAACAACTCTAGCAGACCTCAGTGAACGTTGCTGAAGGAAGTGCATTTGTGGGACTGAAACTGTGTTGGAAGTGAGTCAGCTTGCCATTACTTGGTATATGTGGAGCGTGGACCTCATCTCACAGGCACTAGGAAGTAATGCATGTTTAACATTTTAACACAGTACAGACAGTCATCATATCATAAAAAGTAATGTACACATATATAAAGATACTTGCTATATAAAGTCTTCATTACAGTGCTATAAAATTTGTACATTGTGCATGATAATGACCTTAAGTAAAATGTGCACAGTTACATGTGACATTTATAAATATATAGAAAGATTTGCTGGTAGACAAAGAGTCATTGAATGTGTTCATGTGTTTAAAATAAATTTAACTGCTTTATTTATGTTGATTAACACAGGGGAGTCAGAAAATGAGGCAAAATCAGTATAAACAACATACTTTTAATTTTCTTTCACTCTTCCCTTTTTGTTGTCTCTCCAATCTGATAAACGCACTTTTAAAATAATGTCTCTAGCATTTCCTTTTTTTTCTTTAAGAGAAATAAATTTTTTTGCAATATTGAAGTTCTTTAGAAATCTTTTGTTTTCCATGCTCTTCGTTTTCTCTGTAGCATTGAAAGTCATTTTTTGAGGTACTGTTTGTTTGCTTTTGTGTTTAATTTAGTGAATTTTCTGGTTCAGAGCTTTTAACAATGCCAAAATATGTAATTAAAATCACACTGGTCACAAGAGGAGACTTTTGGCAAAGGCATATATTATGCCCTTCCTGAAAATAATCACATTCGCGATGTTGGCCAAGTTGATTTTTATCTGTTTAGAAGGTCCAGGAGCTGTAGATTGTCCACCCATCTCATCTACCCACCAGCCCTCTGGGTTTCAGAGGCCTCATTGCTAAAGTTCAAAGATCAACATCAGATCATCTGTAAAGCTTATTTTGAATCTGCTTGAGGGAAACACTTTGAGGTAAATCTCATGGCCTAACTCCAGATGAGAGGCAAATACATGATTTTTCCAAGAGTATCACCTCACATCAGAATCTTGGGGAGCTCCCAAGAGTGGCTTTTCACAGAGATTGGTAATTGGCTCAAGTTGGTTAAAAGGAGCCAGAGAATGATGGACATTACATTTGGTGGTCGATATGGACCATTTAGAAGAGAATATAGAAGGAGATGGCTTGGTCTGTTTGCCTTTCAAAGATCCATTGTGGAGGATGTTGCAGAGTCATATTGTGCGTACTTTGTTTAATGATATGATGATTAAAGCGTGACCCTTGGAAAATTTCCATCTTAATGCACTCACAAAGTAGTTGGAAACTTTCCTGAAATAGCCAGACAAAGCTTATTGAGAAATATGTTTGGTTGCCTTCTTGAGAATTTCTGGAAACATAAATAAAGACAGACTGATACTCATACAAATATATGTGAGAAGAACTTCTCACAAAAAAACCAAAAAAATCTAAGAACAGTTTCATAATAAATGGTTAACTTCTAGAAAGAAAGAAAGGGAGAAAGAGAAGGATGGGAAGGGAGAGGAAGGGAGGGAGGTAAGGAGGAACAATAGGAGAAAGAGATAGAAGATGGTAGGGAAGAAATATGAAAACCCATGAAGATGCAAGGGCACCTTCAGGGGACTCAGGAAGTCTTCATTGCCGACTTGAAATGTGTGTCACTTGCTGTTGAACTTGAAATAGTCACTTTCTTTCTCTAGTTCTTAGTTTATTAGTACAAATTACAGAACTGTAGTAGATGATTTTTAATGTTTCTTTTTCTCTAAAATGCTGGTGAATATGTGTATGTGTATTTTGCAAGTCACTCTTAAAACCCAGCAAATAGCAGGAAAAAAATTCTGAAAGTGGCGTGACTGCCAGGCTTTTGTCCCACAAAACAAAACAAACAAATATTAACAGCAATTTATTATGTTTTTATTTCCACATTTGAAATTTTGCATTTGGAACTTAATCTATAAACACATTATTTTCTTCTTCCCTTGGACTTCCCTTGGAAGAACAAACTACTGGTGTAGAAGTAGAGATGTGTCCTTTGTTCAAAATCTAATTTCTTAAAATCATTTTGAGTTTCTTGGAACATGCTTCAAATTTCCATATGAATGCCATTATTTATCTGACAGACTTAAAAATCCCCTAAATAAATATCTCAATACAGTCTAGAAATTTTAGTGTGTGTTTTTAATTGTTAATGTGATAGCTGGTTTTCTTCCCTCTATACTTAGGTGGAGTTACTGCAGACAGATGGTCACAGAGAAGGAGAAGTTGGAAAATTCATTGATTAGAAGCCTGATGTATTTGTTGGCTTAAGAAATGTCTTTATGGCTACACAATATTACAATGCAGTTTTGTACAAATACAGACCAAGCCTTGATCCTCAGGTGATCATGTTCACTAAGAGGTAGGTTAAAGGCAGTGCTGTCAGACTGTGCTGCTTAGTTCATGGTCCCTCAGCTCCTCCTTACCTTGGTACACAAGGCTGTTTGCAGCCTAGCCTAGCCCCTGCCCTTCTGTCTGTCTTACTTTCTCAGCAGCCCCCTTTCCAACTCTCCCCCAATGGGTGCATGTATGTGCATGTACACACACACACAATACATACACACACACACACACACACACACACACACACACACACACACACACACACACTTTTACCCAAGTAAATTGCATCCTATGGTTTCTTTGAACATGATGTTCATTTTGACTGGCGTGCTCTTTCCCATCCTCTTTAACTGACTGTCTTTATACTCTAAGACTGTCTTTGTACTCTAAGAATCTCCTCTTTCAGCAAGTCTCCCCTACTGCCTGGTCCTTTGTCTATGCTCCTATAGTGCTTCATTGAATCATTTATACATTGAGTTTCATCTTTCATTTACCAGTCCAAATAGATCATGGAGCTCCTCTTGGACAAGAACTGTGTTACTACTCTCAGTATTCCTAGTTTTGAGTTCTGAGCAGATATTCCATACACATTTTTAATTTCAATACTAGAGAGCCCTTTTAGATTAAAAATAAATAAAGGACATGTAGAATTTAAGTTGGCGAAGAAACAATACATTACACCCTAACTGGAGCAATAGTGTTCAGTGTTGTTATTGAATGGTTGGAGGGCTAAATGAAATTTGAGTAGTCGGAGGACTTTTGAAATTTGACATTGACTTCAGTAGCTCTTTGACACTGACAATGGGTTGCATAAGAATAAGAACTGTTTACACTTCAGCCCATCACATCATTGGATTTTGAAGCAGAAAGTCACTTTAAATCTCAGTAACCTGAAGAGTTAATGATGTCTTCCTTCCTCGTGTATTGGCTTACTCTTGGGAAGTAGCTTACAAGCAGGCTGTAAAGACAGACTAAAATCTTGGATCACAAGTGTAGGGCTATGTTAAGTTATAAAGAATTAGAATTGAACATAAATTAACGAGGTTATGACCTAGTAAAAGCTTTCCCACAGTGGAATCTCTTTGAAATTGCATTTTGCCTTACTATGTATTTTTGAAAATCAATAAAAATTAATACTAATGTTTCAGGAATGAGTAAGGGGGGAGAAAGCCATACTGCAATTTTTAGACATCATGCTGAGTATGCAGCTCCTGCAGTGAGAAGAATGGTCGTGGTCCTTGTAAATGTAGGAAAGGGGACCTGCAAACTGTTGGCTCACACACAGCCCAAACTGGCCTTTATCTTAGACCTTCCTCCAACTATATCATAAACAAGATCTAGGTATCTAAAAATGATTATCTGTTAGGGCCTAGGTTGATACTAAAGAAGAAGGCTCATGTTAGAAGATTTGGCTTTAACAGTCTTGAAAAAAATGTTGCTTAAAGTAAATGTTTTTGAAAAAAGAAAGTTAGTGCTATTCAATGAGAAAAGTCAAGACTGTATCCACTGCACACTATCGGAGCTAGTGAGGATGTTTTTCTGAACTCTCTGCAGTACCCAGCACAAAGCAGCTCATCCTGAACATCAGCGGGAAGCCGGAAGGAAAGGGGCACCACTCTCTGCAGGACAGGCTACTTTTAACTGCTGGAGAAAATATCTGAAAGAAGGGAAATGTGCCACTGCTCTTGTTACTGTACTAAATTAGGGAAACCTCTGCGTTTTTACTAATGCTGTTTCCTTAGTCACAAACTCGTTCACCTTTCTTCCTGAGCTTTCATGTTCCAGCTCCAATGTCCTCCTCACCCAGTCTTCCCATGCAGAATCAAGCACATTACCCTAGCCCCACAGATTCCCATGGGGCTATGCTTGTAACCATTTGCTGTAGGCTTTTCACAACTTGCCACAGCCTGACATATCGAACAAGCTCCACTTCTTGCAGGATCTACGTCTTTCACATCTCTGGAATAAGAGTTTCTCTGGGCCTAAATATTAAAGACATTATGTATGTAAAGTATGCATTTTTGATTTGTCTGTTTTACATTCTGAATATGTGTGGAAAGTTCCAAACAAACAGTGTTGACTTGGAGTGCGATTGAATGTGACCAAATAGGCAGATGTAAGAAAGGGCCATAATAAATGAAGACCTTGTTGAGAACAGCTTTTCACTGGATGTGCAGTTTCTGTGCAGTACTCAAGTCTTTGGCCCCTGGAAAAATTCTAGTCTGGAATACCTGCACATTTGAATCCAAATTAGAAAATTGAAAATATAAATAGTTGAGGTGTCAGCTTTGCTTTGTCTCTGCTAAAAATAAATCCTGGCCTTGTGGATAAAGTCAGTATTGACCCAAAACTAAAAATCACTAGCATACTCATTAATAATTTTAATTTTATATATCATATCTAAAACAGTAAATATACAAGTGACCCTTGAACAACACAGGGGTTGGAGCACTTCTGAAAAACAAACTCAGCCGTCCAAAATCAAAGAATGGACACAGAGACATGGAATATAGCAGAAGCGAAACTTTAATAGCGGTCTTACAAGATCAGGTGTCTGATAGACAGGCAGACCCGGGGCAGCAACAGTAAGCAATTTATCCCCTAGTGTGCAAATCTCTCCCCTGGTTCCTCATTGGCTGAGTACTTTGGGGTGCACAATCTTTCCTGGATGTCGCCTAAGTCTTATTTATTTTTCCTTATAAGTTTATCCCTGGGTCCCTTTTCTGATTCTCTATTTTCTTAAGAATAGCATGGCTTTTTTTTCTCATTGGCCCATTTCCATCTCCTGATTGTTTAGGAGTCCGCCAAGAGCTAGTGGTTGAAGATTGCTGCATCTGCCGGTCTGCTTAGACAGACCTTGAGAACGAACCATCAGAATGTTTCTTACAAATTCCCCTTTCTATTTCTTTATAAATTTCTGGTTCCATTTTCATTTTAAGTTCTTTTCAAATTGGTTTAATATTTGTTTTTTGTTTTTTTTCATAATCTACTATAGTTTCTTTTCTTTTTTCTTTTTTTTTGAGTTGTAGTCTCACTCTGTTGCCCAGATTGGAGTGCAGTGGCCTCTCTCGGCCACCGCAGCCTCGACCTGCCGGACTCTGGTGATCCTTCAGCCTCAGCCTTCCAAGTAGCCAGAATTACAGGCATGCGCTACCACGCCCGGCTGATTTTTTGATTTATTGTAGAGATAAGGTCTTGCTGCCTAGGCGGGTCTCGAACCCGCGGGCTCAGGCAATTCACTCACCTCAGCCTCCCAAAGGCACGGGATTACAGGCTGAGCCACCGAGCCTGGCTATGTACTATAGTTTCTATGAGCATTAGATTGTTTGCGAGAGTACATCATGACATTTGTTTGTTAATTGCGGTTTCAATGAATCTCTGTTTTAAGCCCTGGTAACAGAATAACACAACATTCCATTGCCATTAAGATTACTGCCACAATTGTAAGAGAGGTTAGGACCAAGGCTACCATTCCTTTCCATTTCCCAAACCATCCTTCTAACCACTTCGTGAATGGATCATCAATACCTGCATTTTCTGCTAATTCATTAGCTAAGGTTTTTAGTTCCTGTAATGCTTTGGTGATGGTTCCATCAGGGTGGTGTCATCTGGAATGAAAGTACAGCATTTTCTTCCTGACATGACACAAATTTATCCTTTCTTTGCCAGGATCATGTTTAATGTAATTCAATTTTTCCTTGCTATCTGGTTAGTGGTATCCAGTTGACTAGCTACCCTTTGGAGGGCATCCCTGGTATAGTTAATAAACCTTTACTGATTATAATATATATAATTGGTTCAGTTCACATTCTTATTAATGGTGGACAACCGGAAGAGTGATGATTCAAATCTGGCAGCTATCTCATTTCTAGTCTTAAATTTATTAGGGAAACCTCTTGGAACTCCTATTGAATCTATGTATACATTGGAGTCAAAAGATTCCTCTAGGGCCCTTCAGTTCCAGTGATGGGCACTGTTACCCTCAGTGGTTTGATGGAATTCCAAGGTGAATGGGATGGCCAACTGAACTAGTGCACAAGTCCCAGTACAGCTGGATGGCAACAGGTTGTGCAGGCCCCTCTTTCCACAGTACCACCAAACATATGCCCACAGCATGTGTGCAGGTCAGAGTAATTATGACTCAGTTCACCAGTGACATTTAGGATATGGGTACAAGTCAACAGGTCTCCTGCAGGTTTAATGAACTCTTGCCCTGCATTGAGAGACAAGAGGAATAATTCATCACCACTACGGAGGAGGGAATCACCCTCAGGTTTGACCTCCACAATGCGGGAAAGAGCAGTGACAAGCTCTTGCAGGTTTTATTTCCCCATGCATCCTTGTCTTGGTAGAAAGGCATCATGCAATTCATACCTGCAGGGTCAGTATCCCATATAAGAAGAAACGGAACTACCTGCGCCTGTGGCCACTCTGCAGTGCCAGCATAGTCATTGCTTTTGCTTAGCGCATGCGCAGAGAGTTTAACCCATTCTACTCAGGTAATGACATCACTATACTCTGTCTCAATTTTAAGTGTCTGTCTTAAATCCTTGACTTCAATTATCGTTACCTTTTTGGGATCATTATTAGGAGGACTGTCATATCCTCTAGGACTTGAGGTTGGTTTAGGTATATCTGATGTGTTACTATTAACTAACCTAAGGACCAGTCATCCTAGGGGGTCTTTCCCTGTGACATCTGCTTCTAATCTGTATACCTGAGATGCCACTCTTAGCTCTTGATCTAGGGCAATTGTATTGTTCATAGTTAAAAGTATGGGGCTGCATTCTAAGTTCTGACAAACTTCTGGTGGAGTGCATTTAGAAAGATGTATTTTATCTTTTAAAGGTCTCCAATTTGGAGGGACCCACTCGAGGTTTACTGTCCATTCTTTTGTTTAGGTTTTCCACCAGACATCATCCCAGCTGGGTGGGGGACTGGCGTTACTGAAGCCAGTGCCTGGTTCTGGGAAAAGGTATTTTTTCTGTTTGTGATGATCGTCTTTGATTTTCTAAATCCCCACAGTGTAAAACTTGACATGTTTAAAACCAAATGGTTTGGGGTGTTGGAGTTTTTGTTATATTTATTACCAACTTGATTGGGTATCTATATGTTCCTTGCCAGTTCCCATTACTTTCCATCCTGTTCATGATCATATAGCCTATCCATGTTAAATACCAAATTTGAACCTGGCCCATGTTTCTTATGGAATATTCCTTAGAGTGACACTTAAGAATTCTCCAGGGGACCTAGATACTTACCACTAATCTTTGAATTTTTCTTGAGTTATTAGTCCTTTAATCCATGTATAGTGAATTCATCCTTTCTTGGACATTTGCACAGCAGTCTCAGTAGTCCAGAGTACTTGATAGGGGCTTTCCCAACTTGGCTGGAGTTTGTCTTCCTTCCAGGTCTTTATGAGGGCAACATCACCAGAGTGGAAAGGATGAACAGTGAACTCAAGAGATGGGATCTAGGCAAGAAGTCTTTTTAATCTAAGGGATGATAAAGTGGAAAATATGGCCAGTATAGAGTTTTTTAGAATTTGGTCCTTTGTTTCCATAGTGGAAAGGTCTGTAGTTCTACCCAAGTATGGGAAGTCATACAGGAATTTATAAAGAGTAAGCCCGTATCTTTTCATGAGGCTGTCCTGATTCTAAGAATTGCAATTGGAAGACACTTCACCCAGAATAATTTATTTGCCATTATTAATTTGGTAATATGCTTTTTAAGGGTCTGATTCATTTATTGTACTTTCCCCAAGGAAAGAGGGTGCCAGGGATTATCGTAACCCCATTGAATCGGTAAGCTTCCCATTACCCCCTTCAATACCCATGATATAAAATGACTTCCATTATCCAAGTCAACATTTTCCACTAGTCCAAACTGAGGAATAATTTGTTCTAGAGTTATTTTGATTACAGACCCTGTAGTGGCAGTTGCAAGGAGGAAGGTCTCCACCCAACCTGAGGGATGATCCATTTTCACTAATAAGTATCCTAATTTCCATGTTTTTGGCATTTATGTGAAATCTGCCTGACGCTTTGGAATGGTTTCAGTCCTGGAGGCATTCTTCCAGCAGCTTGCATTCAAATGACCTTTTTATTTATTTTTGTACAGCCTTTACATATTTGCCAGGCAATGGTATGGATGTCTAGGCATTCATAAGTTTTTAATATGGAGTCACACATGACCTGAGGACTCCAGTGTCTCCCCTTGGGTAGCATAGACATTAATTCTCTTATTATAGGCTCACTAATCATTTCCCTCCCATCTGGGAGGAACCACTGTCTGTTCCCTTTCTGAATAGCTCCCAACCTGTTTAGTTCCCCTTCTTCCTCTTTAGTGACTTGAGACTTTAATACTACTTTGGGGATGCTAGGCATGAGACTCAAGAGTTTAACCTCTTCTTCTAGGGCAGCTTGTTTTATGATCTCATCTGCCAGCTTGTTTCCTACAGCCTCCAAGATGCTCCCATTTTGGTGACCATTCACACGTACTACTGTTATTTCAGTTGGGAGCAGGAGGCTTTTCAGCACCTCTTGGATTAACTTCCCATATACTAATTCCTTTCCCTTGCTATTGAGGAGGCCTCGTTCTATCCAAATCTTTCCAAAGATATATACTACCCCAAAGGCATATTTGGAGTCAGTATAAATGGTACCCTCTTGAACTACAAGGAATTTTAAGGCTTGATTGAGGGCATACAAATCACAGGTTTGTGCAGACCAGTTGTTAGACAGTTGGTCCTTCTCACATATAGACTAGAGGTTCCTGTCAACAACTACATATTCATTTTGCCTCTTTCCCTCTATTATTTGGAGGCCCTTCTATAAATAGTCTTGCCTCATCATGTAAGGGGATTTCTGGTAGGTCTGATCTAACTTTGGCTTGATATTCAATTATATCCAAGCAGTTATGACCTATTGTTTCTGGGTTTTCATCATCTTTCCATAGGAAACTAACTGGGTTTAGATAAGCATCTATGGTTAAAATTAAGTCATTCTAACAGCCCCTTTAAAAAGTGGGCAAAAGACGTGAGTAGATACTTCCCAGAAGAAGATATATGGGCAGCCAACAGACACATGAAAAAGTGCTCAGTCTCATTCATCATCAGAGAAATGCAAATCAAAATCACATTGTGATACCACCTAATTCCAGTAAGAATGACCATCATTAATAAAACAAATAATAACAGATGCTGGCGAGGATACAGAGAAAAAGGAATGCTTCTACACTGCTGGTGAGAATGCAAACTAGTACAACCTCTTTGGAAGACAGTGAGACAATTTCTGAAAGAACTAGAAACTGACCTTCTATATGACCCAGCAATTTCCCTGTTGGGAATATACCTGGAGGACTTCAAATCATTCTACAAAAAAGATACCTGCACATGTATGTTTGGTACAGCTCTATTCACAATAGCAAAAACATGGAACCAACCATGTTGCCCATTGAAGTTGGACTGGATAAAGAAAATGTGGTACATAAACATAATGGAATATTATGTAGCCATGAATAAGGACAAATATATGGACTTTGCAGCAACTTGGATGGATTTGGATTCGATCGAACTCAGTGATCTATCACAGAAACAAAGATCAGAGTACCATATGTTCTCACTCATAAGTGGAACTTGAACAATTATAATACTATAAGAAAGCATTTGGCAGTAATGGAGGGGCATACCTCATCAACAAGGGTACCTGCATAATAAATGTTTGTATACCTAATCCTGAATTGCACCCCACATTTTTATAGTAAAAAAATTTTTAAAAAGAAAAGAAAATGAGAAGTTAGAAATAGTATGTAGCCTTCCTCGTGATTCAGAAGAAATGTTGTACATTTTCCATATCAGTAAAGTTCTTTGATAAATAGCCAAAAAAAAGTCATTCTTTTCTAATAGCATAGTCTCATATTTTAGGAATAACCTCATATTTTAGGATTCAGGAATCAATTAGCCATCTCTCTGCTCTTTGGTTGAGTATGGTTTTGACCTGGTGAGGAGTACTGATTATAAGTTTCCCCGAAAGGTCAGTTTTCTGGGTTTGTTTTTTTTTTTTTTTTTTGGTTGTTATTGTTTGTTTGTTTTACTAACAGGGCAGTGGCTGCTACTGCCTCAATGCATTCTGGCCATCCAGGAGACACAGGATCTAGGAGTTTAGAAACAAAAGTGACAGACTGTTTCTTCCCATCCCTGAGAAGTTAGTACTCCTAGGGCCACACCTTGATTTATCGTGGTAAACAAGTAAAATGGCTTGTCTAGGGACAGAAGAGTCAGGACAGGGGCTATAGTAAGGGCCAGCTTTAAATCCTCTATAGCTTGTTCTTCCTCCTGAGACCATTGTAAGGGGTTAGGTTTCTTCTTTAACAGTTTTAGATACATAATTCTTGTCCTTTGGGCATAAGATTTAATCCATAGCAGGCAATAGCCAGTTAGTCCTAAAAACTTTCTGAGTTCTCTCTTCATTTTGGGCAGGGCCAAGCTCACTATGTTGACTATTCTATTTCTGTGTTTGTCATTTCCCTTTAATGATGAGATATTCTAAATATTTAACCTCCTTTTCTACAACTTGTAGCTTATTCCTTGAAATTCACATTCCTTTTTGTCCTAGAAAGTTGAGCAACCCAATAGTAAGTAGACTCTGACACTTTCTTCCTTTCCTTTCAAGAGATAAGTAAATCATCTACATATTGCAAGAGCTGGGTGCCTGCCTTGGGCTAAAGTTCCTCCAGGGCAGTTTTTAAAAGCTAACCAAATAAATTTGGATTTCAGAGAAGCACTGCAGTAGTACTGTCCAGCAGTACTGTGGCTTCCTTCCAGTTATAGGATTTTCCCAAAGGGTAAACATTTTAGAAACTGCCACAGGGACCTAGGAAGGAAGAGGAAAATTTTCTATGTCTTTTTTGAATTTTTCCAATTCCTTCTTGAAGTTTGGGTAGAGGCTTGTTAGGGCAGCAGGCTTAGAACTTCCTTGAAGCCTGGAGCCCTCTGGCTCAGAACTCTCAGGGGTCCCGAGTCCCTGGACTGCCTCTGGCTTTTCTGTTCCCCATAAGGGGAAGGGAGACTGGAAAGACGATCCCAGGACATTTTCTTGGGACCCATTCCCTCAACCTTGAAAGGGGACATAGACATTGCTCCTGGCAGCCAACAAAGAGAATAATCTCTTTCCTCCTATGAGTATGAGGCCTTATCAATAACATGGAAAACTAAGGTTTGGCACACCGAGTCCTCCTCTGAGCCAAACGGTGGCCAGAAAACCACAGGCTTGTGAATTGGCACTCTAGTTCAGACAAAACAACAGTATTTAATCATCTTTTGTTTCTCCTTCTCTTTTGTCCTCTGGGAACTGCTTTCCCATCATTTCAACATTTCCCCCAGTGGACTATCTGGAGGAACGTCCCTTCTTTTCCCCCCTCCAAGGCCATTTACTTGACTTTTCTTTGTTCCCCTAGGCCTATAATTTTTTATTCCCCATTTTCAGTTCGGTTGATTACCCTTGTGCCTGAGTTTCCCTGTGTACTCAACTCCCCCTTACAGGAGCTTCCTTGCACATGCTGGGAACTTCTTCATCTGTCTATGGTTACTTCCCTTATAGGAGAATAAAACTGTGGGTTGAAACTACTCACTTCGCAAATAGGATATGTCTCAGTGACACACACTCAACTTCTGAAAATGCCCAATCACCAAGGCAGTACTTAAAGTCTAATTTTCCTATCTTGGTTTGTGCACAAGGTTGCCTAGTTGCTGTGATGTCTGCTATCTCTCTCCATATGTTGCCTCCACTGTCTCTGGCCCAACTGTCTCGGGCTTATCTATGGTCCCATGGAGAGTCGAGACTTCTGAGCAAAGTAGGCCACCCAAAAATCAGGTGGGGCATGCCTCCCCCTTTGCTTGGGTCCCCCTTCCATGGATTCAGATGATCCTGGATGAGTCCCCAAATTGTGAGAAACAAACTCACCCATCCAAAATCAAAGAATGGACACAAAGACTGGAATACAGCAGAGGTGAGACTTTAATGGTGGTCCTGCAAGATCGGGTGTCTGATAGGCACATGCAGGGTGGCTACAGCAAGCAAATTATCTTATCTTCGGGCACACAAATTCCTCCCCGAGTTTCTTATTGACTGGGTACTTTGGGGTGCACAATCTTTCCTGGATGTTACCTAAGTTTCAATTTGTTTCCTTATGAGGTTGTTTCTTGTTCTCTTCCCTGATTAAGTCTGTATTTTATTAAAAATAGCTTGCTGCTTTTTCATTGGCCTGTTTCCATCTCCTGATTGTCTAGGAGCCCAACAAGAGCTGGTGGCTGAAGATTGCTACATCTGCTAGCCTGCTTAGACAGGCTTTGAAAATGAACCATCAGAATGTTTCTTGCAGCACTGACCCTCTGCATAGTAAAAAATCCATATATAACCTTTGACTCCCTAAGATCTTAACTACTAATAATCTACTACTGACCAGAAGTCTTACCAATAACATAAATAGTTGAGTAACGTATATTTCGTATGTTATATGTATTATATACTGTATTTTTTACAGTAATGTAAGCTAGAAAAAAGAAAATGTTATTAAGAAAATCATAAAGAAGAGAAAATATATTTAGTTTTTTTTTTTTAATGTGAATTATTATAAAGGTCTTCATACTCATTGTCTTCATGTTGGGTAGGTTAAGGAGGAGATGGAAGAGGAAGGTTTGGTGTTGGTGTCTTTGGGATGGTAGAGGTGGAAAAAAATTCAGGTATAAGTAGACCTCCAGTTAACCCATATTATTCAAAGGTCAACTGTAAATATACATACACATACAAACTTGCTATTTGTATATACACTCACATACCACATAATGACATTTTGTTCAAAGACAGACAGCATATATAATGATATTCCCATACAATTATAATGCCGCCATTTTATTGTGTATTTTTTGTTAAGATATGTTTAGATACACAGACTCTTATCTTTGTGTTGTAATTGCTTACTGTGTCCAGTACAGTAATATGCTATACTAGCTTGTAGCCCAAGAACAACAGCCTAGATGTGTGGTAGGCTAGACCACCTAGGTTTGTGTATGTATACTCTATGATGCTTGCACAAGGACAGAATCACCCAATGATGCATTTCTCAGGATGTGTTCTTGTCATTAAACAAAACATGATTGTATGTACATATGTGAATAGTTTCTTTTAAAAAATTTTTAGACTTGGGGGCACAGGTGCAGGTTTGTTATGTGAGCATGCTGGTGAGGTTTGGATTTTTATTGAACTGATGACCCAGGTAGTGGACACAGTATGCAATAGGTAGTTTTTCATCCTTCCCTGCCTCCCCTTTAAGAGTCTCCAGTGTCTGTTGGTCCCATCTTTATGCCCATGTGTAGTCAGCATTCAGCTCCCACATGTAAATTTTCTATTTGATTTTCTGTTTCTGTGTTAATTCACTTAGAATAATGGCCTCCATCTACATCCATATTGCTGAAAAAAATCTTATTTTATCCTTTTTTATGACTGCATAGTATTACATGGTGTATATATACCACATTTCCTTTATCCAGTTCACCATTGATGGGTACCTAGGTTAGTTCTGGGTCTTTGCTGTTGTGAATAATGCTGCAATAAATATATGAGAGTATGTATCTTTTTGGTAGAGCAATTTATGTTCTACATACCCAGTAATGTGATTGGTAGGTCGAATGGTAAATCTATTTTTAGTTTTTTGAGAAATCTCCGAATTGCTTACCACAGAGGCAGAACTAGTTTACATTTCCACTAATAGTGTATGAGTGTTCCCATTTCTCTGCAACCTCATCAATATCTTTATTTTTATTTTTATTTTTGTTTTAGTAAAAGCCATTCTGACTGGTCTAAAATGTTATCTCATTGTGGTTTTGATTTGCATTTCTCTGATGATTAATAATGGTAATTTTTTCATATGTTGGCTGCTTGTACATCTTCTTTTTATGAACGTCTGTTCATGACCATTGCTCACTTTTTAATGGAGTTATTTTTGCTTGTGTATGTGTGTTAATTTGTTTAAGGTACATTTTGATTCTGGATATTAGCCTTTGTCAGACACATAGTTTGCAAATACTTTTTCTCATTTTTTAGAATGGAACTAACCTAGGAGTCTATTTACTCTCTTGATAGTTTCCTTGGCTGTACAGAAGCCCTTTAGCTTAATTAGATCACAGTTTCAATTTTTGTTTATGCTGCATTTGATTTTGAGGATTTAGTCATAAATTCTTTGCCTAGGCCAATATCCAGATAGGTATTGCCTAGGTTTTCTTCCAGGATTTTTAAAGTTTGTGGTTTTACATTTAAGTCTTTAATACATGTTGAGTGCATTTTTGTATATGGTGAGAGGCTAAGGGTCCAGTTTTATTCTTCTACATATGGTAACCAGTTTCTCCAGCACTTTTTATTGAAGAGTGTCTTTTTGTCATTGTTTATGGTTGCTGACATTGCTTAAGATCAATTGGTTGTAGGTGAGCAGTTTTATTTCTGGGTTGTCTATTCTTTCCATTGGTTTGTATATTTATTTTTGTACCAGTACCATGCTATTTTGATTGTTGAAGATTTATGGTAAAGTTTGAAGTTGGGGAATGTGATGTCTCCTGCTTCTTTTTTTGCTTAGGATTGCTTTGGCTATTCAAGCTCTTTTTGGTTCTACATGAATTTTAGAATAGCTTTTTCTAGTTTTGTGAAAAAATGACACTGTTGAAAGAAATCATAGATGATACAAATAAAAAATTCTATGCTCCTGTATTAAATATTATAAGTATTCTTATTGTTAAAATGTCCATACTGCCTAAAGCAATCTACAAATTCAATGCAATCCCTATGTGATCTTTATTGACATAAGTTTTTATCTAAACACTGATATTTTGAGAAATATCTATGCTTATAACAACTTTAGCTGTTTGGTTTTTGCTATTTTATAGTGAAATTGTACAAATATATTATGATAGAATGACCCAGTTATTTTTTATAACTTTATATGGCCCCTATTCTTTTAAAAAATGTAAATGTCTAGGCTTGGAAACACACTGATAAGGGTTTCTTCTAAATTTAGAAGTGTATATTTTTCCATATATTTTATAATACTTAATTTTATCAAACTTTAACATTTTTGTCAATGTGATAGGTGTGTAGTGTAATTTTGTGGTGCTTCTTTTAAATACATTTTATTATTACATGTGTATTAAAAATATAGAAAAATATCTGATATTAAGAATACAATGTTATCAACTCCTAGAAATTATTACTATTAATATTTTAATACCTATGCTTTCAAATCTTTTTAACAGAAATGTGATCCTAATCTATGTGCTATTTAGCAATTTGTTTTTTAAGTGAACTTCTGACTTCACTATATTAACTAATTTTCTTATTTAAAAAAAAATTTAAATAGACCCAAATGTTATTTACAGCTGGCTTATTTGAACTATTTTCCACTCCAGGACAACACATTATGTTCATTTTTTACATTCTTAACTCTTTTTTTATTCTTGTTCAGTCACTTTTTATAATATTGGTTTGTATGAGACATCTACAAGATATCTTTCTTTGTACTTATACACTATAGTTGCTTCCTCATGGTGTCATTTTGCTTCTACATCTAACTCCAGTAAATTAAAGTTGTGTGAAAACTTAATAGATTCAAGTTTAGCGTTTCTTGGCTAGTATTCACTACAAGGTCATTTCACATTACATAGAGTCAGAGGGTAAGATATTTGATTGCATTGTAATTAACAATGTTAAAACTTATCACTGCATGAGGATAGAAACAATTAAAATTTTGACCATAAAGGCATACCTTGGAGACATCGAAGGTTGGGGTTCACCACCATATTAAAGTGAATATGGCAATAGAGTAAGTCACACATTTTTTTTGGCATTCACATCTTGGCTAACACAAGAGTCCTAACTTTGGGTGTACCTTAGTTTTTGACATGACTTCTTCACTAAGCTTATTTTCAGTTTTTCATTTAAAGTGAGAGATGTGAGACTTTTCTTTCAATTGAACATTTAGAGGCTATTATAGGGTTATGAATTGGCCTAATTGTATTATTGTTGTATCTCAAGAAATAGAGAGACATCAGGAGGGGCAATGGCCAGGCAATTGAGCAGCCAGCTGACACACAACATGAATTGATTAAATTCTCTGTGTTTTATTGGTGCAGTTCATGAAGTCCCAAATCAATTACAATAGTAACACTGAAGATCACTGCTCACCATAACAGGTAAAATAATAATGAAAAAGTTGAGAGCATTGTAAAAATTACCAAAATGTGATACAGAGACAGGAAGAGAACAGATGCTATTGGAAAAATAGCACTGATAAGACTTGCTTGATGCAGGATTGCCACAGACTTTCAATTTGTAAAAAAATTCATTATGTGCAAAGCATAATGAAACAAGATATGCCTATATAGTTATGAATTTTCCTTGGCACTAGAAAATAATTGCTGTGGTGTTACTTTGGCAGCAATGACTCAAACTGATGTTAATCTCCATGCTCTTTCTGAATTAATCTCACTATGCCTTTCATTTCAATACGCATGTTTTTGCTTATAAACGATGATAAACAATAATGTATTTATTCATTGGATCCTTACTCTTCTTTTCCTGTAAAATACCTATTAACTCTTATTTTGCTCATATTTCTATTGGACTTTTTGTGTTTTTTTAATTGATTTGTAAACTTTATACATTTTTGACGCTATTCATTTGTCATCTATGTGTGTTATAAATAGTTCCTCTGAGGTTGAAGATTTTCCAAGCTTTAAGTTGTGTTGGAATAAAGAGGATTATTTTTAATTTTAAAATAATCCATTGAAAACATTTTTATTTAGTTTGTTCTTTGTGTGTAAAGTATAGGGAGTCCTCTCTTTCAGTGTATGAAGAAAATTACTACATTTTATTCTATATTTTTTGTTGCCTTTCACCTTTAATTCATTAAGCCATGTGAATTCACTTTTGTGTATGTTTTGAGAGTGGGATCTCAATTGATTTTTATATTGGTTATCAATTTTCTCTGAATAATTTGTCTAAATGCCTATTTATCCTCATCAGTCTCCACTATCAGCTTTTTTGTACAACAAATATCCTTAATTTCCTGGACCTTATTTTAGGTCATTTTTTAAAACTGTTTTTTTTTTCTCTATAGTGTCTTTATTACTATCATTTTAATAAGTGTTTCTCTGATAAGACAATTTTTGCTCTTTGAGCTTTTATCCACTAGTCTTGGTTATTCTTAGTTCTTTTATGTATGCAAATTTGAGAATCAAGTTTTTAGCTTCTAGAAAAAAATCTTGTTTTATGTCTTTTTTCCAGTGTTTTGAATTCTTTTATTGAGCCACTATTTCAACAGATAATTCAACAATTGATGAAAAAAAATCTCGGATGAAATTTTGCTGATTGATACAAATTGATCACATTCTTGAAGGAGAAAAATCTCATCGTTAAGATTATTCAACAACCATGGTGAAGATCTAGACATTTCCTAGAGGTCGATGATCTCTTCTTCTGCAGTTTGGCTGAGGATGACCAAAAGGGAACACAATGGATAATTAATTAAGCAAAACAAAGCAAAATAAAACAAAAACACAGCCTTCATTCCCTAGAAATAGTCTGTAGGTGTGAGGTGATATCTTATTATGGTTTGAATTTGCATTTCCCTAAAAATGAGTGATGTTGAACATTTTTTGTAAGTGTATATATGTGTGTGTGTGTGTGTGTGCACGTGTGTGTGTATTTATATATATATACTATATATAGTCATGTGTATGTCTTCTTTTGAAAAATGTCATTCAAGTCCTTTACCAATTTTTTTATTTGGGTTGTTTTTTTCTTGTTATTAAGTTGAGTTTTGGGATATTAACCCCTTATCAAGCGTATGGCTTGCAACTATTTTCTCAGAAATGAAATAGATTTTTCTACAGTGAATGTACATATGAGAACTTTGCTAAATTCTTATATTAGTCTAAACATGTTACCTTTAAATTATTTGTTAATGATATATCAAGAAAATTATATCTACAGAAGAGAATACTTTTTTCTTCATTTTTCATGCCTTTATTTCTTGAATGACTGTGTTTGTTAAGATCTTCAGGTTCTTTTTGAATAAAAGTGATGATGAAATTTCTGATTGGCTCCTGATATTTTACAAAAAAGTTTAAGCCCATCACTAATGAATATAAAATAGATGCATAATTTTGGCATATACTTTTCAATAGACTATTTGATATATAAATTAAATGTATTCTATTCTTATTTTACTAATTTTTAAAATTTATAAATAAATTTGAATGTTATTTGTGTTCATCATGCATTTAAGAATGACAAATAAAAGCAGAAAAAACAAAGAAAGAAAAAAATCGTGGGGAGGGGATGCAGGTCAAAGCCTCACATACAGATTCATGCATAAAGCAAAAATATATTTTAAATAGATGAATTAACGAAGAGTCAGAAAATTTTTAAAATTAAAAAATAATTGAAAATTTAATAAAACAAAACAGAACAAAACAAAAAACAAAGACAAAAAACCTGTCCTCTTGTGGCAAGCTCTGCAGTTGTTCCTCTAATCAGATCTCTCCTGCAGTGCCACCTCTTTTTCTTTTTTTGAGTTGGAGTCTCACCGTTGCCCAGACGAGTGCAGTGGCCACTTCCGGCCACCGCAGCCTCGACCTGCTGGCTCTGGCGATCCTTCCACCTCAGCCTTCCAAGTAGCTGGAACTACAGGCGCGAGCTACCACGCCCGGCTGATTTTTGATTTATTGTAGAGATGAGGTCTCGCAAAGCTGCCCAGGCGGGTCTCGAACCCGCGGGCTCTGGCCATCTACTCACCTCAGTCTCCCAAAGGCGCGGGATTACAGGCAGAGTCACCTCTTTTTTTTTTTTTGAGTTGGAGTCTCACTCTGTCGCCCAGACTAGAGTGCAGTGGCCGCTCCCGGCCACCGCAGCCTCGACCTGCTGGGCTCCAGCGATCCTTCCGCCTCAACCTTCCAAGTAGCCGGAATTACAGGCATGCGCTACCACGCCCAGCTGATTTTTTGATTTATTGTAGAGATGAGGTCTCACCGCCCAGGCGGGTCTTGAACCCGCGGGCTCAGGCAATCCACTCACCTCAGCCTCCCAAAGGCGCGGGATTACAGGCTGAGCCACTGAGCCGGGCTAGAGCCACCTCTTTCACTCTATCCTCAGGGAGTGCAGCAGGGAAAGAGGAGGGGCAGTGGAGGTGGGTAGGGCTGTAGTCTCCTATGGTCAGGGAGATCTCTGTTGGGGATGTACAGGATACTCTCTTCCCCAGGTATGTACTCTCATGAGGTTGCCCCAGCCAGGCCTATCCTGGAATGGAGTTGCCCTATTGTGACTGATGTTGAGGTTCTAAGTTTTAAAAAAATGTAGAACCAAGGTCTCACTGTGTTGCCCAGACTGGTTTCAAACTCCTGGACTCAAGCAATTCTCTTGCCTTGGCCTCCCAATGTGCTCGGACTTTAGGCGTAAGCCACTGAACCTGGTCTCTGTAGCAAGATTTTTAATGCAGCATTTGACTTTGTTAAAAGCTATAATCTATTATGAAGTTTTATCTTCTTCCTGAATCAAGAAAATTTTTTTATGATTTGTATTTAACTATTCAGTACTTAGAAAGTCTTTTGCTCTCTGATGTCATAAAGATATTTTAAGATATTTTCTAAAATTTAAAAAACATTTTTATTGATGTCATCAAGTTATCTAGAATTGTTTATATTTGATATTAAATTATAAGGGAATTCAATTGGCTTTTCTTTTTATCTTTTTTTCTTTTTATGTGACACTAAGTTATCCACAAATACCTTTGGTAACTTTCTTAAAATTCTACAACTTTAAAGATCTTATATGAGAGCAACTTATTTACATTAGATAATGGTGGTTGGAGAAGGCCTCTCTGAACAGACTATTAAACGTTTAAACTGAGACTTGAGCCATGAGACAAAGCTGTCTGGGAGACAATCCACAGAACTATCCAGGTGGAGGGCAGTACTGGAAAGTACAAAAGTTAATGGCTTAAGACCCTTCACTATGAGAAAAATTTCTATCAACATGTGACTAGTGATAACAAAAAACTAAAATGATTAAGCTGAATGGACAAATTGTAGCACGTGACTATAAAATCAGTGATTCATGCATGATCTTTGTTACCTGAATTCTGCAGCAAAAGAGGCTATGTATATCAAATGGGCAAAGAAAATAGATACCAAGCCATGAAAATATTGAACATGAATTTCCTACTTCTGTTTTCCAGAAGGATAATAGAACCATAGAATTTCCATTTTTCATGATAATTCCCAAAGGGCCATGATGCAAGACATTTTACTCTTTGAGTTAATTCTTCTGCTTCAGGCAAAATATATTCTAAAAGGACCTGTATTTTCTCAGACTATCTTGATGGTATGCTGATATATGTATATTGATCACCTCATGCTAACTAGACCACAAGTGTTCTACATGAGATTGATATTACTGGATTTGTTAGACAAAGTGGACATTAATCCAGCATGCAATGGAATGATCCACCCAAGATTGCACCTCATAGGATTATCAGGACCAGGGGACATGAGTAAGTCTTAGTTCATTTTGGCAGCTATAACATAATACCATAAACTGAGTGGCTTATAAATAGAAATTGATTTCTCACAGTTCTGGAAACTCGGAAGTCCAAAAATCAAGGCACTGACAAATCTGGTGTCTGATGAGAGTCTTATTTCGAGTTGGTATTTTTCCCCTGTGTCTTCATGTGGTGTTAGATAGTAGGGATCTCATTTGTGAGAACTCCCCCCTCCTGAGGGTAATGATCTCCCGAAGGCCTTACCTGCTAATACCATCACCTTGGTAATTCAGATTATAGCATATGTGTTTAGAAGAAGTACAAATATTCAGTTCATTGCAGTAAGTTAAATGAGCAGTAAATCAAACTACTTCTATTGAATCTTTTTGTCCTCTTCTTTTCTTGAAGAGCTAAAGCCTTCCCTCAATCTGCTTGCAGAAGAATAAAAATTGGGTACAATTCACCAATGAATAGTCTGAAAATGGGCAAGTGCTACAACATAAACCCACTTATATTAGACTTGAAAGTTGTGGTGATTGAAAATGGCATTTTGCACAATTATTTCATAAAGAGGAAGAAAAGCATTAGGTGCAAATGCATATGGACTCCTGACCATTGAAGAATGACTTGTAGTTGATCAAGGGACAGGAAGACAAGGAGTTTACTAGAAAAGGCACATGAATGGATCTACAGAAATGAATACAAAGCATACACAAATTTTTGTTTTACATTATTATTAATGTCCACAGAAGTGTCCACTGACAGTCACTTAACAACCAGTACTTATGACTCATTATATGTAATTCTTGGCTCATGCAGTGCCCTCCAATGGGTCCATAAATGTAGCAGTCATGATGGCAAAGATGGAGGTTTTGCGTGGACAAAATAGCCCCTACTCCCTATCTCAGTGCCTAGTATAGCTAGTGCCAATGATGAAAGCCCAGTCTTTCCACTGAATCCTCAGTGTGATGACTCATGAAGACCAGCAAAACTTGGTGGAAAGGTAACTTTGTTGAATTCTATTTATCCAATGGAGCAAATGATATATCCTTATCAGATATGAAATATGTGAGTTGCATTAACAAGAACAGGGACTATAGCTTTTTATATCAACCCACTCCTGTAATGTCTCTTGGAAACCGATATGGAACCACTTTGAACATTCTCTGTCAGACTGAATTTAATGCAAAGTCAGGAGCAAAGAATAGAAAATATAGGATATCTTTGGTGATCCATTCAAGTCTTTTGGTTCAAGGTTTTGTCTAGTCATTGCTACAATAACCAGTTTTTCACAGGTGCAACGTGATGTTACTTTGCCTTAGCTAAGTCACCTCTTGCTTTCCCAGTTTTCCAGGGAGATGCCTGTAACCATAAATGCACAGCCTGATAGTGTGAGGGAGTTGGCAATACAGGGAGCCATATGAACCAATGAGGGAAGGAAGCATAGAGAAATGGATGCTGACCCATATCTTTTTCCTAAAATCACTATACAAAGTTAACCACTTGGAGGCAAGCCTTGTCTCAGTTCTGCTTTTCAGGGAAGCCCAGACAAGACTGTACCTATTATATATAAATGAGAAATTTGAGAGTTTAAAGGTTAACTAACTTACTCAATGCCTCAAAGGCAGTAAGTATTACAGCTAGGATCTAAGCCTATGTCTATTTGACACAAAACTAGCGTTTTTAGCACCATCTTTAATGTCTTATAATTATTACAAAAATATTGCCTCGGAAAATATAATCCATCTTTTTTTGAGTGTTTTGGTTTGAAAAATATATCTAAATTTCTGCAACTTTTTCTATAAAAAGCAAATTGTTTAAATGAATTAAATACTGCCTCAGCCCAGGGGTTCAAGACCAATCTGCACAGCTTGGTGAGAACTCATCTCTACAATAAATCAAAAAGTAGCCAGGCATAATGGTGAGCACTGTAGTTCTAGCTATTTGGAAGGCTGAATTAGAAGGATCACCTGAACCCAACAGGACTAGGTTGAGGTAGCTGTGAGCGTGTCACTGCACTCTAGCCTGTGCAACAGAGTGAGACTCCAACTTAAATAATAATAATAGTAATGATGTTGATGATGATGATGTTGAAATCTATGATAAAAGACTCTGAATATAATATTAAGCTGTTAAGAATACAAGAAGTGCTGAAATAGAAGTAATTGTCATCCAAAAGTTTTGGTTTGAATCCCAAAGGTTCTTATTACTAAGTCCTAGGTAAAACACTTTTCTTTTGCAGAAAAGCATACATAATACCTGACAACTTTATAAAATATAAATTAATTAAAAAATACATACATTTGTCTCTTCAACTGGAATAAAATAAGCAGTCAACAGATCTACACATGTTGATAACTTACAGGATGTTAAGCACAAACCTACAATAATACATACACTAAAAAAATAAAAAAGAAGAGAGAAAACTCAAAGATAAAAATCAGTCAGTGGTTTGTTGCATAATGAAATAAACTTATCATGGAGACCTGGCCCTGGAACGGAGGCTGGACTGTGTCTCGATTCCTTTGGTCTACAGAGTCTAATGTTGTCTTTTTTCTGTGTACCTTATTTTAGTTTTAGAATTCCTAGAGTAGAAAACCTCAAGTAAAAGGGAATCCCAAGCTTCTTGGATAGGAAATATATTTGAAAAAAATACTAACCAAAAAGAATAGCTCAAAGGAAAGAAGAAAGAAGGAAGGAAGAGAGACTGGGAGACAGGGAGGGAACTCCAAAGAAAAGGAAGATTTAAGAAGTGAAGGAAGCTGGGCTCAGTGGCTCAGCCTGTAATCCCGCGCCTTTGGGAGGCTGAGATGAGTGGATTGCCTGAGCCCGTGGGTTCGAGACCCGCCTGGGCAGCGAGACCTCATCTCTACAATAAATAAAAAAATAAAAAAAAATAAAAAGTCAGCCGGGCATGGTAGCACATGCCTGTAATTCCGGCTACTTGGAAGGCTGAGGCGGAAGGATCGCTGGAGCCCAGCAGATCGAGGCAACGGTGGCCAGTAGCGGCCACTGCACTCCAGTCTGGGCAACAGAGTGAGACTTCAACTGAAACAAAAAAAAGAAGTGAAGGCTCTCAAAAGTTAATTGAAAATCTAAGAAATGAAGACTTTCCATTTCACTAGAACTAGAGACTTTTAACATCTTTACTCCTCACACTAAAAGTTTTACTTCCAGCTCTGTGGTTGTTTTATCTTTGGTTCCAGTTCTTAACCATACTAAGGTGTCCTGTCTGATGTCAACCAGGAGCAAAAGCTGAAGTTCCTGTGGAGCTTGGATTTTGTAATCATTAAGATTCTCTAAGCTAGAATCAGTTGTATAGGTCAGGGATCCCCAGTCCCCAGTCCATGGTCTGTTAAGAACGAGGTGCACAGCAGGATGTGTGCAGCAGGAAAGAGGACCTCAGTCTTCTGTCAGAGCAGTGGCGGCACTAGATTCTCATAGGCGAGGCAACCCTATTGAGAACTGCTCGTGCAAGGGGCCTAGGTTGCCACTCCTTATGAGAATCTAGTATCTAACGATTCACACCCCTCCCTTCACCCTGCCCATGGAAAAATTGTCTTCCATCAAACTGGTCCCCGATGCCAAAAAGGTTGTGTACTACTGATGCAGATTACTGTGGTACCACCAAACCAAAGAAGCTTAATTTTGGGAGGACTAATACACAGATTTTCTATAAAGGAATATGCATCACTTCAGTGAAAAAAATTGTTAATGAATTATTTGGAAAGATAGATAAATAAATGATAGTTTATAATGCACCAAAACTTTTGTATACATCTTATTTTCTAAAATAAGAAGGCTGCTGAGGGAGACAGGACAGGCATAGGATTACTTATAGTTTCTGGCTAGAAATGATTTAGTTGGGATGTTCACTGCTAAGAGCCAAAAGTCAAACTAATATGCTCTGAGCACTTAGAACTAGAAGTATGTTGTTTCATTCATTCTTCACAAAATTCTATGAGGGAATAAACATCCCCATTGTACACTGAGGTCAAGTGAAAATGTAAAGGAACTCCACAGACCTCACAATTTGAAAAGTAAGAATCAGGATTTCAACACAGAATGGGCTCAGTTCCTTTTCGGTAATGTTGACTCTGTGGCTAGTTTCAAGGAGTCGAGAAGTTCAGTTGACCAACTGGAGAGAAGAATCTTGATCCAGAAGCAGCACAGACTTGAGTTTGGGCACAGATAGAGAGCAGGTCAGGCTTTGGAATGAGACTCAGATAAAGACAGTTGTGGAAAATCATGACTCCAAGGACTGCCAGAAGTAGAAGCTCAGAAGACTTCCTAAAATGCAGGAATGATGGACAAGGGCGGCCTCTCTACCTTCAGACAAAAAACCTGTTGTTGCCCATAACTCTGCTGCTCCAGCTGAAATCACATGCAACTCCCACAATCTTTGGTTTGCCTCCTGTGCTTTCAGCTGATTCGAATGTCTGCCTGCAAAACACAACTCCAATTAATGTGAATATGCTGTGTTGAACTTAAATAAATATCAAATCACATTTCTGCTCCTTCCCCTCACTCTTCCTCCATTACCTTAGCAGGAGCCCTAATGGTTCAAGTGTGACAAATCCTAATAGTACTCTTAATTTTTGCTGTTAAAGAAGCCAATATCCAAGCAACATGATTCTGCTTCTCTGTATGCCATCAGTTTCAAAAGAGACGAGGCACTATGACCAAAGCATAAAAGTGGCATTTAAAAATCTTATTGGAAAACTGAGGTCCCTAGTTATAACAAAAGCATCTGTGAAGTATGATTTCTATCTTGCTTTTGTTAATTTACCTTTGATAGCCAACACGCTTTCATGGAGCACCTATTCTTTGAAAAATTAATGTGTTGGTGTAGTTTCTGGGATGCCAAATAAAACAAAATAAAATATTGGTCAAAAATATAATATTCCTTCATGAAGCACACAAAAGGGGCTCAGTTACATAATGATATAACTATATAATGATATAGAAAGAAAAATGCATATTTTTATAATAATATAAAGACAATAAAAATAACACAAGTGAGGTACAGCTAAAATACTATGTGGATTTAGAGGCAGAGATTATGTCCATTTGGAGAATGGACTTCTTAACGAAAGAGGCATTAGAGGTGAGTTGGGAAGAAGAGGGATATGTTGGCCACCATAAGGACATACGACATTTAGATTAAATTCTGAGTGAAATGAGATGGATTAAATTCTGAGTGAAATGAGATGGTTCCATCAGAAGAGTGTCCAAGTGTGTCCATAAGAGTGTCCACTCTGCTTCAAGGACTATACAACAGAGCACAGAATAGTGTGCCCATGTCTATCAGATGTAAGCTCCAAGATTAGTTTCTCGTCTTCTACTCATTATCACCCAAGGCCTATATATTTACTTACTTATTTGTCTGCTCCTATAATAAAACACAAGTTTTATAAGAATAAGCACTTGGCTTTCTTTCTTCCATTATCCTCAATGCCTATAATATCTCAGCATGTAGCAGGTTGCTTGATAAATATTTACCATTTATCAGTAGTCAATTATACAACAGAGCCTTATATTTCCTCCTCATTTAACCCCTGTATAAACCTTCAGGGTATTTATCCTTGTCCACTTTTTACACATGAAGGATCTGAATTTCTGTAAGGATATATACCTAGACAAAATCACATGGTCACATCCTGGCATTTAATACGTGTTTGGAGGAAGGGATTTGACTTAGATCTCTGCCACTGAGAAGGTGTAATAGGCTCTAGAATAGCTCAGAGGCTTTATACATTGGAAGAGACCCATGTCCTTGCTAGAGCCTTATGGCATGTCACAGAAGCCTGGCTACATTTAAAATCTAAGGTGGTGGCTCTTAAACCTTCCTGCCATTAGACTCTTCAGGGCAACTGTGGTAGAGGCAGGATATTCTAAAAAAAATACTCATGTCTGAGACACTCTCCAGATATCTGGTAGAGGCAGATACATTAAGGGATTCTTTCAAAGACCTCCATGTTCCAGCATGACTTAAAAGCAGCAGTGAATTTTGTGTCTGTAGCATGACACAAAGTAGTATCTTTGGACATATGACCATGCATGTTGGAGTCAGGGATACCTCAGAGCAACTTCCAGTGGGATGCTAGCCACCTCAGCAGACCCTACATGGAGACAGCACATGGGGGTGGGCGGTTTTACCCTGGTTCCCTGATCAACGTCTTGGCATCATGGGTGCTCACCCATTTAGACAGGTTGCAGCTCAGTGTTGACTGAAGGCAGAATTAGGGCTTAAAACAGAACATACTTTGAATTATGAAACAATAAAGAGACTACATTTGTATACAACTGGCAGTGTGAACTGAAGTCATACTTGCTGCATGTTGGTTTTCATCCAGGACTGCAGAGATTTCATAGGCAGCATGTGTCTGCTCCACAACCTCGGTGCAAACCTGGAATTAGAACAAAGTCCTTTGAGGTTGGCTGTGAACCCATGGGAGGAAGCACAGGCAGAGGAAACTTTCAGAAGACACCATGGATGCTATAAAGGAGTTTGCTATGGTGATATGGAGTTTAGAAGAGGGCTAGGGGATATTTTAAACTCTCTGCATAAATAAGTTCAGGAGGCAGAAGAAAGGGAGAAAGGTGAAGTCAGCCTCCTTCCATGTTTGCTGATAGCTGCTTTCAGGGCACCAAATGAGAAAGTGCAGCCTCCTAACTTTTTACCAAACCATTTTTCCACTGCTTTGATCAAACATGTGCTATGCTGGACTTTGTGCTTTTACAGTGAGGCATAACAGTCTAAAAACCAGATTCATCAGACTAATCCTCACTTAACAGACTTGAAAAATAATTAACAAACATTAGTAGTTAAATATGGGAAAGATAATCCTAATAGTGACTACACTTGCTAGAACCCAGACTTCGAAAATTATTTTACAAAACTAGAAACCGAAGTGGGGAGAAGTGACCCAAAGCTATAGTGAGATATTGGCCATGCAGAAAATAGAATCTGGGTATCCCATCTGCCAAATCACTGTTTTGTTGATTCGTTTCAGTTCATCTTTTACTGTCTTGGTTTCTAGTCTCTTCTATCACTTTCTTAGATAATTTGTGTGGGTAGAGATCTTTGCAAGACATTTTAATGGAAAGACAATTTTCAAGCCTGTTGACGTGAAAGCATTCCTAATGTAATTCCTGCAAAAACAAACCAACCAACCAGCAAACAACAACAACAACTATGTATATAGAGCAGGATACTTCTTGCCTTTCTAGTTTTAGAATTATAGCTATACATTAAAGTGCCACCTTTCCCTTCTGTAAGTTTTCTAGAATGCAAGCAAGCAACTTTCTTGGGGGAGGTGGTGTTCTACAGTGGAACAGATCTGTAGAGGGACTGGCCAGGCTAACCTGAGGGCTAAGTGTCTCTGCAGAGCTAGAAGAGGGAGTGTCTGCTTTCATTGATGATTCAAAGCAGGAGAATAGTTGTAAAGAAATGAAAAGAGCGACCTCCCTGAAATTCAACTTACAGAATCACCAAAAGCTGAGAATCCTACCCAACACTAAAGCCACAGTTCAGACATGGGTCAAATTGTACATCTGTCAGACTTGACTTTGCTCTGTTCCTTAACTGAACAGGATTGTTACACTCCCTCTGAGGGAGTCCCATTAACCCTTTGAAGATAAATCCTACAGGAAAACGCTCTTAGGCATCCACCTATTGTGATATGTGCACACACAAAAAGCACACAAGCACACTGTGCAGGAGAGATGTCTGGGCAGTTTGAAAATGTTGCAGTGCAGGAGGGGCTCTATTTTAAGAACAAAGAGAAGGTGACGTTTGAGAGTTTCAGGGTTTTATGCCCACAGAGGAGTGGCTTCAGGGTACTCACACTGATGGAGATCTGGTGCTATGACTTCAGCACCTTGGTTTGGTGGTGAGTGTAATGCTGCCTACTCTGCACAGTGCCCATTTCGGGGAAATGTTTAGGGCTTGACAATAAGGAAACATGATCCCAGCTCTGAGAAAATACCTGTGCACAACAGAAGAATTGGAGGAAAGTTCCATGAAATCTTAGCCATGGTATTAGTGAAGTAGTAACTTCTCTCTATTTCACTACATGTTAGTGTAATTCTAAATTCTAATACATGTGGAGTCTTTATAAAAATAGGTTACACTTAGCCATTTTTTCCGGATTCTAAAAACTACATGGCTTTATTATTGAAAATGTTGTTAAGAACAGCTTGGATGAAAAACTTAAAACCCCAAAATTATATCATTCAGAATTGCCATACTAATTACTACTAACTTTCTTCCAGTCTTTTAACCTGAGCAAATATGCACATCTACACACATAAGGACAGATGTGTGTATATATTATATCACAAAGATAGAAACTTTCTGTATATATCTTGCTGAATCTTATGGTTTCTATATGGTGAAAACATAATCATTAAATATGTCAGCAAATACTCTATAAAATTTGTTCAGTTCAATGTTTTTCAATGTTTCATTTTTAACTGTTGCATAATGCATCATTATAAGTGCATATAAGAATAAATTGTTTTAGATAATTATTTCCATTGGGCAGTCAATTTATTTTAATATTGCCATACCAAATGCAACACTATGATGAATTTCCCATTTACACATGTTGTTTTACACTTGTTAGATTAATTTTTAAGATATATTCTCGAAAAAGAAATTGATGAAGGAAAGAAACATGCATTTTTAAGTTTTTAAAAAATATTTTGCTAAATTGTCTTGAGGAATGCTTGTCCCCCCCAAAAAAATTGTATGAGTATTAGAGTTTCTGCTACTCCACACCCATGCCAACTCTAGGGATCATATTTTTTAATCTTTGGCATATGCTATTGTTGAGTTTTAAATTTTTATGTATGCATATATATACTTTTTCTAGATATGAGTGCTTGTCAGAAATATAGCTTGCAAACATTTTCTCCCAGTTTGCAATTTGTCTTTTCATTCTTTTCACATAGTCTTTCATAGAACAAAATTTCACGTTTTAATGAGCTTCAATTTATAAAATTTTCCTTTTATGGATTATGTGTTTGGTATCGAAGAATTCTTTGACTTATTCTGAATTTGGCAAATTCCAAAGATTTTCTTCTAAAATTTCATAATTGCAGAAGTACCATGACCCATTTCGGGTTAATTTTTATATAAGGGGTTTAGGTGGAGGTTCATTTTTGTGCCTATGGATGTCCAACAGCTCAGCAATGTGCTCTTAAAAACATATTTGCAAACAGCAACATTATTTAGTGATCATACTTAGCTAATAGTTTTTTAGTTGCTTTATTTTGACTTTGCAGATATAGTCTGTTATTTATTTTCTAATTGTTTTTATTGTTAATTTTTTCTTTATGTTATAATGTATTTGCTTTTTAATTGGCAAGTGTTTGCAGTCATTTCAAAATTTTCATTTGTAATTTTATTATATCATGTCATATGAATGTGACCTATACACTTTCTAATGTATAGAATTGACAGTATTTGACCTAACATAGAAGAATTAGAATTATTGCTTATATGATATAGATTATATTATATACTTATTTAATCAACCTCATTAATGAAATCACTTATTGTATTAGCAGAGGGCATCGGTCATATTGAGAATGCTGGACAACAATTCATCAAATGTCAATTAAATGGAAATTGTTTAAGAGACCATATACTATGAAAAAAAGATATTTGCAGAAAAACCATAAAGAGTTGAATTTTCTCTCTTCCCTGACAAAACTAGGTTCACTACTTCAAACGTAAACATATACTGGCTGATGTCCATTTCTCAGAGAGCACTGGTAGCCAGTACAGTGTTCTTTATTTGACTCACACATATATCCACTCTCCATTTAAAATGTATGCTTGTTAAGAGTCAGTGGTATCTCTGTTCAGGGTTATTATGATCATACAGTTGAATTCAATCTTATGTACATTTATGATCTATAATCAAGAGAAGAGAACTTCTATAATTATGAATTTAACATTGGACACACTAAATGCTAAAGTAAAAAAAAAAAATGTATTGAATTAAGTAGTGGCATAATAGTTGTCAAAGCTTCCAGAAAATTCTGGAAGAATACACATGCCAATTTTCTCAAAAGAGTGTCTAAAATCTTGCTTTTTGTCAAAGAAAATCAGTTGAAAACTGTAAAAGTTAATTTTGTCAGGGTATTTTTTATGAAAATAATTGCATTTTCTGTTAATTTTGGATTCTTGTATCTCTAGTTTTATTTTTAATCGTTAGCAATAATAGTGGTTAATTATTATTTTATATTATATACCTTCTATTTCAAGAATTCTGATTTCATCTATCTTTTTAATCACAATTTTGATAAAGTCAGAGTTTTTCAAGAAGTTAGCATTTTTAGCGTTTTTCTTGTTAATCTTCACGTTACAGACTCCTAGTGTGTGTGTGTGCTTTTAGTTTTGCCTCATCTCCTGAATGCTGAGCATGTCTTCAAGAGAGGATATAGGTTTAACTTTCAATACCTCTGGTGGAACAATGGAGAATTATGCATTCTTTTTCTCATTCTATAGAGAGAAAAAAGGATACACTGAAAGAAAGAATGACAATCATAACACAATGCTGCCATCAGAAGAATATTCTCTTGCCTTCCAGCTTTGTAATTCTTTAGCAATTCTGCCCAGCACGATATAGAAGTGAGCCTTCTATAAACGTTGGCTTCTTTTTCTTCCCCTTGTTCCTGAATCTTGTTATGCATACACTCAGGCTTCCTGCATTTTCATAGAGAAAAGTAAAGACAAGTTCAGACCCCTGAGATTTCAGTATATGCTCTGACCACTTGCTAAAGCAAATGCTTCCTTCTTAAAATAGTGTAAGATAGCAGAGACAAATAAAACATATTTACATAATAATGTCAGAATTTTCTCTTAATGTGACCTATGAGGTTAAAAGCCTTCCCATTCAAGAGTAGATCAAAGTTATTTGAAATGGATATCTACAGCCCAGAGGGAGATTGAGGGGAGAAAAAAAAGAGACATTAGACATGGGATGAGAAAGGACAACAGAGACAGAAAAAGAAGTCAACTAAAAAGATGGAAAAAAAAAGTCTGAGGTGCTTAATTTGCTTTTTCTACTGGGTCAGATTATACTGGTAGGCTGTTTAGTGTAACGGTATTCAATGGGGTTGTCTTGTTGATGCTGTTATTTTTAAGATGTTAAATTGGTCATAACTTTTGAGTGTCTACTGCAGACAGCTCTGTGCTGAACATTAGGGAAACATTGCAAGAAGGGCTAAGAGCAGACGCAGCCTTGATCCAGAAGGTGTTTAGAGTACGATCCAAATGCATTATGCTCATAGACACCGTGGTCATGGAAGTGACAATTCTGGGTCAAACTCAATATCCACAACTTCCTTGTGTTCAAGCCACAACAACAAATACTTGATAGACTATAAAGATATGTCCTTATCTTTTTTATGCAAGGACTATTTTGGGGATGATATAAAAAGACAGGAAAAATGTAGTACTTGCCTTCAGGTGAAGTTAGTAAATGCCTACTGAAGGAAAGAGTGAATGAATGAAGAATTAACACTGATTTATGCCGTCTACCTACAAATGAGTATTAGTTGCAACTAGACTATGAGTTCCATGACAACAGTGTTTTGTCTATCTTGCTTTATTTTCAGTTGCCTTGTGTAATTAAAGACGGATATTCTAGTTCCAAAGGTGGAAATAATTGTGTGCTCACATTTCTTTAAATGTGTGGGTCTTTAACTCACATACTATAAACTTGCAAGGTATGAATAAAACATAAGTAATCTGTAAAGCAACATTCTTGGTTCTCATCAGACTTAGTAGAAGAATAAAGCAAGAGATCGATCCTCAGCTCAAAGAAAGAAAAATATGTAACATCCTACCTCTTCTGATAGGGTTCAGTGTAGATTTTGGCAATCAGAGAGGTTGGCATTATTTATGCCTTCTGAATATCTGGGTCTGCTACATCCAAAGAAAGAGTGACTTAGTCAGAAGACCTTAGGTGGCAAAGACATTAGAGGCAAGAGAAAGTCTAACTTCTTTTTTCTTTTTTTTTCTTTTCTTTCTTTTTCTTTTTGTGAGTCAGTGTCTCACTCTGTCACCCAGGCTGGAGTACAGGGACACGCTCATGGCCACTGCAGCCTTGACCTGCTGGGCTCAGGCAATTCTTCCACCTCAGCATTGCATGTAGCTGGAACTACAACATGTGCCACCATGCCCGGCTAAATTTTTAATTTATGTAGAGATGAGGTCTCACCAAGTTGCCTAAGCTGTTCTCAAACCCATGGGTTCAGGCAATCCTCTCACCTCAACCTCCTAAAGTGCTGGGATTATAGCCAAACTTCAAGATACTCTGAAGAGAGAGTGACAGGCTCTTTCTGCAGAGACCTGATTGTAATCATGGCCTTTAGCATTTAGAGGCTGGGCATCCTCACATGCATAAGTAAACTAGCAGTTCTCTAAAGTTATGTTGCTCTAAGTAATTTGTGTTCTTGCATTTTACCACTGTATTTCTGCTTATGACCAAATTGCTACATTATTAGTAGGCCGCATTAGCCCACTTTTAACTGAAGGTCTAGGAAGGTTGAACTTATTTAGGGGACAATTCTGAGCTGTGTTTTTCAAACTCAGGCTTCCTGTGAATCATATGGGAGGCTTTAAAAACTACAGACATCTGGTTTCCAGTCTGACCAATTGAATCAGAATACCTGGGCATGGTACCTGGAAATTAACATTTTTAAAAAGCTTCTCCCAATAATTATCATGTGGCTCACGTAGAGAAACACTGGTCCCCAACTTTGCTACCTAAAGTGAAGTTCAAAGATGAATAATATTGACATCTTCCAGAAGCTTATTAGAAGTGTACAGTCTCAGGATTCACACTAGTTCTATGGGCTCAGAATCTGCATTTTTATAGTATTCTTAGGTGATACAAATGTACATTAGTGTCTCAGGCTAAAGAGTTATGTTCCTACAAAATGGCATATGCAAAGGATTTAGGACTCCAAGACAAGTCTGGGTTCCTGACCAATACATTAGCTATAGCTACAAAATAAATATTTGTTGAACGAATAGATGAATGTGAACTATAAAAAATGTGAAAGAATGTCAGGAAGAAAGCGTTACCCTAAGTGTTAGAACCCCCCATATACATATACATACATGTATATATATATATGATGAATAAAGGTTGCAGATTGAGTATTGATGGCCTACTGATTCAAAACGCCCATGCTAATTTAGTTCCATGTGTTCAATGTTCTACAAGATACTTTGGAAGAAATGTCACTACCGTTGTGTCTAAAGTTGTCTTTAAGGGAAAAGCAAAGCTGCTCACTCAGGCCTCTAGTTTTATTTTTCATATTTGATGCAAAATTCCTGGCCAGAGACTCTGTGTCTCTGCAACTGCATGAACCCTGAGCTCAGCCGGTTGCTCAACTGCCCTTGATTCCTTCTTGGAGCTTGATGGTTCCTCTCTCTGTCTGTGCACACTTGTGTTTTCAAAACCTTCAATTCCCTCAAACCCCTGCCTTCACTCTGCCTGCTTCTGACCTTGTAGATGACCTGCCAGCTACGTTGCAGAGATGTAGGCAGACTTAGGATAATTTCCCCCAAACTTCACATACTTCCCCTCCCCTAGCCATTAAAATAAGTAAATAGCCCACAAATTCTGACTGCGGCTCTTCCTCTCTCTCTCAATTATGAGATCAATTTAATCACTAAAATACTCTTTCCTCCCCTCCTCTGTGGTCCCCTCTCCCAGGTCTGGCATTGCTCCAATAAGAAAAGATATATACCACAGAATAATACATTTATTCACAAGTCACGCCAAAGTGCCTTACAGTCACACCTGAAGATCAATGAATAATAAAGTTCAGCATTGGCAAGGTTTTCATAGACAGGAATCATGAGTATGATAAGGAAATAGAATGTCTGGTGAGGACAGGACTCCCTGAAGCCCCAGAGAGAGAGAAGAATGTTGGGATGTTAATAAGAGCCCGTCCTCATGCCCACTACCAAGATGTCATGCAGTCTATCTTTATCTGCAAACGCAAAATCACACTAAATGTCCTACAGTGGAGGAGGGACAGCACAATAGCCAATCAAAGTTTTTTTAATAGATAAATTTTCAAATATTTCATTTTGGGTTTGCATTTGTTATTTTTAGCTTTAAACATGCTTTCCAAATGTCAGCTAAATAACATGGTTTCCACAACTCCAGGCCATTTTCAAGTGTCTGCCATGTGCTAGGCATTGTGCTTTGTAAAGGGGCAAGACAGCAAGAGACAGAGCTCCTGGCCTGGGGGCCTGTGCTACTTGTCTGGGAACTTTCACTAGACTGTTCTTGTGATCATAAGATGATACCCTTGCCTAAGTGATAGTTCCTAACTTTTGCAGGAAAATATTCTGTGATTGAGGTGTTGAAATTAGTTTTCTACCTGTGCTAAGCTAGAGTTTCTGATAGACTGAAAGTGGAAAAATCATCTGGCTTTGGAAATAAAAACTCAACAGGCAAAGCATACCCCAGAGCATGTGATAACAGTGATTAGAATATGACACTAATACTAACCAAAAGAAAACATTGCTGAATTGCAGTTGAATAACTAAGAATCACAGATTATTGTACTTCCTCCTAAAGTTTGCAGATACGACTTTTGGTAATATATGATGTGTGAGGGGGAAAAAACAATTAGTAAAAATACAGACATAATCTGTCTTCTCTTATTCTCTGCAAAAGGAAGAAAGTTAGACAGGCAAATGTACATGCCAATGCTGCTCCAGCATGTTTGGGAACATAGAGTTCATCTTATTGTGAGAGCACTGAGAAAAAGCTGGAATACTATGACACCCTCCTTGAAAAGAGGATTGAAGAGGGAGGTTTGGATGTTTATATAATTTTAAGTCAGTGGTTCTTTGCATCACAGTGGCTCTTTTAAACGTATAGACAGATATCCATATAGTGTGTACGCATACACACACACACACACACACACACACACACACATGCACGTACACATGTGCTCATGCACACATACATACTTTCCATACCTTTTATTTTTTTTTTGAGTTGGAATCTCAAAAAAAAACTGGAGTGCAGTGGCCGCTCCTGGCCACCGCAGCCTCTACCTGCTGGGCTCCAGCAATCCTTCCGCCTCAGCCTTCCAAGTAGCTGGAACTACAGGTACACGCTACCACGCCCGGCTAATTTTTTTAAAATTTATTGTAGAGATGAGGTCTCGCCTGCCTAGACGGGTCTCGAACCCGTGGGCTCAGGCAATCCACTCACCTCAGCCTCCCAAAGGCACGGGATTACAGGCTGAGCCACCGAGCCCGGCTACTTTCCATATCTTACAAACTTACATACACATTCAAGTAAACCATACATCCCAACAATAAGGTTAGATGATTTATTTATGGGTAGAAATTTCAAAGTGAATAGTAAATTTTTTTGCCTTATGGCTTGTTTGACAGTATAAGTGATTGGATTCATCTCAAATATGCAGCATGACCTTTATGATTCTGGTATTTGGAAGAGGTATCAGACTTACTCCATTGCCTTGTGAATTTGTTCTATGTGGTTACCTTTTATGGAACATAATTTGCCCTTTAGTACACAAGCTAACCTGATTTTATAATTCCATGTTATAATGGCTTTCCATGTGTTTATTTGTCAAAAACTCTAAATCACTGCAATTGTTTTTACCCTAAAGTATTTTAAGTGCCTTCTTGTTATAATGTGATTATTTATTTATCTTTTCAAAAAATATTTGCCAAACACCCATTAGGGGCAAGGCAACATGCCATCGTTTATACTTACCAAGCATAAAACAAATAGGCTCTGTTCTCAAGAAATTGAACTTTTTATTGTATAGAAGAAATGTTCCATACAAACAAAATGCTATGTTGATACCAGGTTAAAGATGAAATAGCAAAGGTCCAGCAAAGTCCTTTGGGTGTTGAGAAACCAAACCTATCACTAACAGATAAAACCATAGCAAACTTCCCATAAGAGGGGTGCGGGATTAGGGTCAATAAGACCTGGCACATATAAAGAAAAAAATAGAAGATGCTATGGGAACAGAGACAGCAGGCACAGTGTGTCTTGTTTCCTCAGTAGCCTAATTTTCGTTAGGACGTGCCTCACTTCCTGAGTCAAATTCTTAACCTCTGAGAGTATGCATGGCCTAGTAGGTAATCACATTAATGCTACCTGATGAAATATCTGGGATTTCAATCCTTCCCCTTCCAGTTCCTCAGTGGATGACCTTGAGTAAGGTCTTTTGGTGGTCTGTGTCTCAGTTTTTCCATCTGTAAATTGGGGATGGGGATGTTGGAGAGAAACCACATATAGTGACTATGAGCAGGGCTTGGCCCATTTTAAGCCCATAAATATGTCAGCTCTCTGCAAAAGAGACAGTGGAGAACGTATCTGGGCTTGAGGCTCAAGGGTGTCAGGACTGGATGAGGAGGACTGGCTTCTGATGGATTGTGAATCATTCAGAGGAAGAATACAGACACAATGTGCAGATAATTCATAACTCTTGCTGACTTTTATAGTAACCTCTAAGGACAAAACTTAGGCTAAGGTAGCAAATAATCACTTGGGGCCAAAGTCATTTGGATAGCTAGGAATAAACTTGTTTTCAGTATAAATGTAGCTATTGCTATTTTACTTCTCTTCTTCAAACCCTAAAGAATTTAATAGAAAGATGTCTGTGGTTAATGTGGTCTGAGGAGCAGATATTTGGAGTTAAATAATTGTGACGTTTTACCACAAATAAATGATTATTTAGAAAGTTAAAAGAGTTTCACAAGTATGTATTACATCATTGATATTTTCCCTTCTAAAATAGCTAATACTCTACACTATTAGACATATATTTAAAATGCAAATTAGAAATCATGTATAAGTTTAAGGAGAGCGCTTTCTATCATTGAATGATTCCTTCTTTCTTTGACCTCCTAAGGCATCTAATTTTTCTGCTAAGTTGTTTTGTTATTTTAAAAACTTCAACTTGGTGAGTAATCAATACTCACATGAATGTCATGCACTCTTCTTCGTCTGTATAATAGCTTTTTGCTGCCAATAAAACTGCAGTTCAGAAAGGATAAATATCATCCTGAAAAGCAAGTAGCTGTTAGGTGGATGATTCGTGTTCCGATCTAGACCTATTTCCCACATCACATTGTTTTCCACAATAGCACTGCACCACCTTGCTTCATTCACTCACTAGTTGTCATGATTCTTTACTTGCTGCATAAGTAAGCACTTCTCCGTGATAGTTTCCTAGGATTACCCTCGTGAAGTACGATAAACCTGGTGGCTTAAAATCATGAATATTTATCATCTCATAGTTCTGGAGACCAGAAGACCAACATCAAGGTGTGGACAGGGGTGTTCCTTCTAAGGGCGAAGAGGGAGAATTTGTTCCAGGCCTCGCTACTTGAGTCTAATGGTTTCTGGCTGCCCACCTTTGGTGTTCCCCACCACGCTGAAGCTGAGGAACACCCTGATCTCTGTCTTAATAGTCACATGGTGTTCACCCTGTGTGTGTGTGCGTGCGTGCGTATGTGTGTGTGTGTGTGTGTGTGTGTGTGTGTGTGTGTGTGTGTGTATGTTCTAGTTTTCTCTTTTTATAAGCTATAGTAACATTGTATTAGGGCCCAGCCTTACGACTTTATCTTAACTAATTGTATCAGTAATGGCCTTGTTTCAAAATATGGGGCTTATAACTTCAACTTGGGAATTTTAGGGGACACAATTCAACCTATAACACCTCTGAAATTCAACTGAAAGTTATATAGATAAAGAATCAGCTTTCTTCAATGGTTAATCTTAAGGGAAAAAATCAAACACATGCAGGTCAAAACCATTTTAAACCAGAAACTGTCATTTGGAATTAGACATGGATGATCCCTATAGAAAGGCAGCATGTATGTGAGTTGACAAGTGATTGAAGGATGTGTGTTGAAATCAACAGTAGTAGATGTAACAAAATCTACCTTGATGATAAGGAACAATATACAGATAATATGATGCAATGCCAGCAGTTGTTCAGAATCTTGGTCCTCTCACAAGAGGATGAACCAGGCCTTCAGGAAGTAGAGAAAAGGCGGACGAGATCTAAGTTATAGTGGGAGAGGTAAGCTGTGAACATCAGGAGGGCACCAGGAGGTAGAAGACCTTGCAGTCCACTAGAGAAACCACAGGCTTACAGATTCTCAGGAAGACACATCAGTTTAACAAGAACTGAGTCACTGGTCTTTTTTCCAGACACATGCACTTGATCCAAAGCAGACCTTGGGCAAGAATCAAATATTGAGTTTGGAACTTTAATAGATCTTATACTCCCTCTTACTAACTGAGAAATGACCCCTTCATACCAAGGGAATGATGCAGCCACCACTGGGAGTAGGAATTGGTGAAGGCCATGGAGGTGTGACTTCACACCAGAAGGGCACAGGAACTGAAGGGATCCTTAGATGCAGTGTAGACATGCCAGCGGTACTTGAATTCATAATTGAACTGAGAGAAGAAAGAGAGAGTAGAAAGGAGAGAAAAAATGAGGAAAAAATAAGAAGATGATAGTTTTGGAAAACCAACATTCAAATATTGGAAAAATATCAGGGTAAAATAAGTCACAATTTAACCGGAAATTAAGCAAAATGAGAAACTGAAATCTGAATGTACAGAAAACACACCTAACAAAGAAAGGAAGCTAAATAAGAGTATGAGCTTTAGAAAGAGAAAGATTGGGTTTGAATCTCACTGTGATTATTTTCAGTTGATTTTAGACCTTTTGCTCTTGTTGTCTGAGTTCCCTCATGAGTAAAGTTAAAAGAAAAAAACCTTCTTTACAATGTGAGGTAAGGTCTGAATAAGATTGCAGATGGCAAATGTATTCTCATATAAAGAACATCATGCAAAATGCAAACTACAGACTCAAAAAATACTGGTTTTCTCTTTCCTTCTCATACTGCAGATTGGATCCAAAAATAAAGTCTTTTATACTTATTAGAAAAACTCTATTTCTGAAATACAAGCAGATTTATGGGAAAACAAAACGACAGTATTTGTGTTAGTCTTAATATGTTGGGGTAGCTAGTGAGTTCACAAAAATAAAAATATTAAGATTTGCAAGAAGAGTCCCATGGTAAGTGATTGCTTCTTTCTTGAGAATATCCTGAAATCTGTGAAGGTCTGTTTGGTGAACGCACATATGAGTGGACTGAAGCTAGTTGGCTGGATTTCAATAGAGATTGTGCAGGAGTTCCTTGAGGTGTCCCGTCTTGTCACCTGAGTTACATTGAGGAAACAAGGTACAAATTGAACTGAGGACGGCAAAACTTATCTGACAGGGAATGGTGGACACAGCACATAGAGGTGAGAAATTTATCTGCACAAATTGTACTGAATTAGCTAGAATTTTCCTTAATCCATTTTTCTCAAGATTTGTCCTTTTCTCCATATAGAAATCAATACTAATCTACCTGAAAATCTCCAAATAAATACAACCTCACATTGATGAGATGTTTCCAAATGTCCATGAACTTTCTGCCTGTTTTTTGCTCTGTCAGGATAGTCGTTTGGGATTCTTGCCCCTGGTGGAAGGTCTCTGCTTCTGGCAAGTGGTGCTACTATTTAAATAACCGAGATTATCCATTCAAACACCAGTGGTCAGCTCCCCTGGATATGCTTGGGTTTTGTAGTATTTGAAAGAGATTTGCATATTTGAGGAAAATTAATCTTTTTGAAAAATAGTTAAGTGTACAAACTCTGTTCAAGTAAACACCAGAAATGTTAACCTTTTCTGATAAAGGGCAGTCATTTGTAATACCATAGAGAAATATCATATTGGGTTGAAAATTGTATTGAGAAAGGAAATTCTAAGAGGAAAACCCCCCATTGCCTTTTGGTTCCCAGGCACATGCCGCTGCCCCTCAAAAAAGTAGTGGTGCACCCTTGAGCTGTTGTTATAAAAATAAAACTCTTAGAAGAGACCCTCTTAGAAGCATATCAGAAGAAAGTACATTGATTATGTTTATTGCTGATAGTTGAAGCCAGGGGATGGAATTGTTTTTTACTTAAAGGGCCCCATAGTAAGTAATATTGCCATTCCAGAAAATGAGTTCTGCCTCCACTACTCAACTCTGCCTTTGGAAGTAACCACAGAAAATACTTAAGTGATTGAGGCAGGATTTGATCTTTGGCTGTTATTTGCTGACACCAGGTAAACCATTCTCTAGATGATGGTGTCTGTGGTTTTTTTTTTTCACATCTCTTTCAAAAAAATATTTTTGAGTATTGATAAAAACATATGTATTTTTATTGATTTTTTAAATAATTTACTAATATCCACTTATATACTGAAAAATACACAAAATAAGAATATGAAAGACAAGATAAAAATAAAATAAATGAGAATTTAAAATAATCACAATAGTATAGCACTTTTATACGAGAAATGTGACTAAATATGGTTTATTGGATCTGAAAACTTGTATCAATAACTTCTTGTTACACCACTTTGAATGTGTGAATCTAAGGTGAGTTTCTTTTGCTGCTTTCTATGGCTATAAGGGCAGAAAAAGACATCTCACAATGATATGCAGGAAAAAATCCATGTCTGTGCTTATTAAATTAAATCAATGTTAAATCCCATATGCCAATAAACAAAAAAATTGTGTTAAAATTTGTCCTGCAATTTTTCATTTTTTATATTGTCAATTGATTGTTTTCCAAACTAATTGGAAGATATTACATTTTTATATTATTAACAGATGGATCATAATCCCATTGAAATTTTATATTTAAACTTTTTATATAAAATTGAAATTACATTTTCACTATTTTTTTTGTTATTGTTGTTTTTTTTGAGTTGGAGTCTCACTCTGTCGCCCAGACTGGAGTGCAGTGGC